>NW_012114633.1:730482-752408 GCF_000951035.1 Colobus angolensis palliatus
TGTTGGGAGATCCACTGCTCTCTTCAAAGTTGTCAGACAGAGTCGTTCGCGCCTGCACAAGTCTCTGCTGCTTCCCCTGTTTGAGATATTTTAATTAAGAATTAAAATTGTAAAAATTTATGGTGTACAAAATGATTTTTTATACATGTATATATTGTTGAATATTTAAATCAAGATATTTAATATATGCACTGCTTCATACACTTGTTATTTTCTTGTGGTGAAAACACTTAAAATCTACTCTATTGGCAATTTTCAAATATACAATATATTGTTATTAAACACAGTTGCTATGATGCACACTAAATCTCATGAACTTACTCCTGTTTAATTGGAATTTTGTGTCTTTTGGTCAACATCTCCCACTCCCCACTCTGATTTGTGTATTAATATTTAATAAAGCAAACAAAGTCAATTTTATCCTCTTCTTTCTAATGCTGATGTGTCTGCAATCACTTTCAGAAAACACTGTCAACGCTTCGGAAAATTTAATGATACACATCTAATGTGTATCAATGGAGCTAGAATATTCAAATTAAGCCTTATCATTGGGAAGATCCAATAAGAAAACCATTATAATAGTATTTTTTTCACACAAGGCAAAGGCAGCCATAACATTCTTTTTTAAAACTTATTTTATATTCAAAACAATGTGGTACATAACTTCCCTCTAAAGTATGCTAAAAACAATACTAAAATTAGGCAATACATTAAAAATAAGTTAATGTCATAAAATAAATATTTTAAATGATATAAGTATTTTTAAGGAATACATCATGAATTTGGCTTACTTACAATAAGAAAATGAAATATCTCACAATGATAAAAAAAAGTAAGAACTGATAAAAACCTTTGAAAGTAAAACAGAGCTTCATTGTATTAAGAATATGAAAATCCATTCAAAGTCAATAAAATCTTTTTCTATTAATTTTTAAAATAAGAACAACATGCTATTAAAATGCAGCACAGTAAACTAGTTAATAATGAATTACAATTATCAATATTAGAAACCTAAATGGTTTCAAACAATAATACAGTTGTTTTTGTTGATCCATATATCAATAAATATCCATTATTTTGTTAAATGATTTTAATTATTTAAAATTTGTACACTTTTAACAAAATATATGTAATAGTATTAACCTTCAGTATATGCTAAAATTAACACAAAGTCACAAAGATTTATTTTATTTTATTTTTTTTAGTTTCTCAACTAAATGGGAAGAAATTAATTTTCTTACCTTTCAGACAAATTTCTAAATATTTCCCTCTGAGTGGGAAGAATATCAACACCAGCTGTATAACTTTGGGGTGTATATTTAAGTTTACTAGATACTTTAGTTTCTTTGTCAGTAAATACCTATCTAAGTTTACTAAACTTAACTTTTCTTGTCAATAGATATATACGTAAGTCCACTACACACAAATGTAATTGACAGTAAAGTGGACATAAAAATAATGCCTTTATCACAAAACTTTAGGATGAAGGAATGCATGGAAAAAAGTCTTGGGGTGAAAGATAGCATACCTGCTCAATCCGTGTAACTAGTAATAATGACTGTCATGTGCTGAGTATTAATACATGTCTGCCAGGGTACTAAGTGCTTCACATACATTACCTGATTTTATAATTAAAAAATTATATAAACAGAGGTACCATCATATATCCCAGTTCACGGAGGAAGGTGCTCATTACTCAAAGTCTTGTGATCCAAGCATTCTTTTTTTCTAAGTCCACTCATGGAAATCCTAAGCTACATTGTCTTTTTGCGTTATTATACAATATTGTTTTTACTTTTAATTCTGTGTTATTCAGAGTAAGGGAGATTGTATCCATTTTTAGTTTAAATTGAACCTATAAGTTGACGATTCATTTTTCAGTGTTTTACAAATTTTCAAGGGGTTTCATTTGGGAGAACTGAGATTTTTTTTCCAGTCCAGTTCCAGTGGCCACAAAGCTAGTAAAACTGGCACTTAGTTTCAATGCATGAAATGATATCCCGTGCTTTCAGATGACTTTTACCAGTTTGGTGCCTTAGATATTGAATAGGGAAGTTGAAATAAAAGTTTCTCAGTGATTCCTATACTAAATTTAAATTAATCTAGATGACTTAAATTATCTTAGTATTTTTACTTATATATACTTCATAGGAAATATATTTTGACTTCATTTTATTGAAAATATTTTTGTTCAATTTTTACTTTTCTCCTTATATGGCTATGTGAGTATGACATCCCTTCTGTTTTATTATTATTATTATTATTTCTCTTCTAAAAACATTGTCGTTGTTGTTTTTCCAAATTTTATTTCTCACTATCAGTTACTAGAAGTATGTCATTGGAGGTGGAGCCCAGTAAGGACTGATTGGATCATGCAACAGATCCCTCATGACTGGTTTAGTACCATCCCCTTGGTGAGAACTGAGTTCTTTCTTAGTTAGTTATGCAAGATCTGGTTGTTTAAAACACGGAGACCACACCCACCACCTTCTCTTTTGCTTGCTCCCTCTCTTACTCCTGCTCTTGCCATGTAACGTGTCGGCTCGTTTGTCACCTTGTGCCATGACTGCAATGACTGCAAGCTTCCTGAGGTCCCTACCTGACGCCAAAAAGATGTCAGCACCATGATTTCTATAAAGGCTGAAGAACTGTGAGCCATTTCAACCTCTTTTCTCTATATATTATCCAGCCTCAGGTATTTATAGCAATGCAAGAATACCCTAACACACCACCTCTTTTGACATTGTCTACTAAGCATGTTTTTCTACTAAGTAAATTTTTATTTTTCTTAGTTCTATAACTCCATGAAATTATTATTTTTTCTCCTTAAGCTGTAAGCATCCATACACATATTTTTCTCATTTGTCTCTCTCAGTAATTGGCCCACAAATCTGAGTGGTTGTCATACATATTTAAAAAGAAAAAAATAGTGAATTTTTTGAGACACAGGTGTTTTATTTAAATATTTAATGACTTTCTGTTATCTTTTCGAATGTGATGATAGACCAAGTGAAATAATTTTTATTAAGGTCATGATACATAGTTAATGCTCAAGAATTATAAACTATAATCATTAATATGATGGTTTCTTTGGTGTTTCATAGATCCATCACTATATAACAAACCATCCCAAAATGAGTGTTACAAAAGAAAAACTAGTTTGTTATTATCAAATACTCTTTGAAACAGGAATTTGGAGGTTTCCATAGCAGGGATGTCTAATTTCTGCTTAATAATGTCTGGGGCCTCAGTTGGGAAGACTTGAACAGCTGGTGATGACTTGAACAGTTGGAGAATGGAATATCTAAAGCCTTCTTCATATCCGGAGCATGAAGTAGGAAGACTCAAAGCTAAATTTAGCAAGGATTGGCTACTGGAGCACCTTTCTGTAACCCCATAATATATCAGGATCTTATGGCAGGGTGGCTGGATTCCAAAACAAAAATCCCAAAGAAATGGTCCAAACAGCAAACATTCTAAGACATTACAGTAGAAGATGTAATAATTCACATGACATCGCCTTAGAAGCTACAGGGTGTTACTTTATCCTACACAATTGACACTAAAGTATTATTGTAGTATTATTTCTCCAGCATTCCATTGGAAAACCTGTTAATACATAGATTGCTGGGCTTCACTCTCATACTCAGAAGTCTCTCAGATTCAAAGGGAAGGTGTATAGACACCCAACTCTTGATGGAAAGTGAGTCAAAGAATTTGAGAACATGTTTTAAAATTTTAAAGTTTGCCTCAACTATCTGCTCAATAATTACAGTGGTAACTATACATTAACAATAAAATCTACCATTTCACATTGGATTCAAGTGAAACATTTAATGGTATTCACTTAAATTCTCCATACTCTTTTCTTCTATTCAGTGAAATAAATGACATTAGATGGCCTAATATACCTCAACCCCTTCAATTTCTAAAATGATATTACACTGTGTAATATGACATAGAAGGAATGTTTATTCAAACACAATTATCAACAGCAACAAATGCTATTCATGTAATATTCTTTCTGAGACACAAGTCACAATTTTATTCATAATCTGCCTAATATATGCATACCTACGTTCGTCTTCTACTAGATTTAGGGATGCTGCTTAGTCTTCCTGCCTTCATCCAAAATGTGGGATATCAAGCATATCTAGTGAGCAGACTTTTACATTTTTCTCTTTCACTTTGGCTTTTTCACAACCATGCCGAACACATTCACACACACACACAAATATTTTTTTAAAGATTTAATAACTTTCAAAATGTTTCTTTGAACAAAATGGTCTATTTTAAAGGACAATATTATTGAATTTAAGTAAATTAAATGCCACCAAAATCTATTTTCTTTTGCTGGTCAACTCTTACCCACAGCATGCAATATATGAAATTAGCAAAAGGTAAACTGCCCTTGATACTCCCTGTGAAGGTCATGTTAAAGCAAGACACAGCCGGCATTCTTTACCTTTACAACAAAAGCAATAGGTAATCACACTTCTCTTAATGTTGACAACTCGGATACTGCTTCAGAGGGCTCAGAATTTCCACTTACAAATAAGTAACTTGTGTAAAACAAGAAGTATTTGTGCCTAATAAACTTTCCCCCGAAAGGAATTTTTCAATGTCTTATTTGTATCTTTTTTTATCTTAAAGCCATATTGGAAAAATGTTCTTACCTAAACAATAATTTTGCTATTTGTAAATGACAAAATAAAAATTTCAATGGTTAGTATTCATATTGTCATGAAACAATGCACATATTTGCTTATGTTTTAAGTTAATCTCTGATAATAAATGTACAAACTCTCTAAGATTTCTATTAATATAATAGCTGAAGTTCAAAAGTGAAACATCCAATGGCTCAGAGTGGAGGAAGATTACGATCAATGTTCATTCAAATATTTTCACAGAAATAAAGTTCCTCATATAACAATTTAAAGAAACTATTTTTAATGGCACACTCTCCTCAAACTTTTTACATGCTTTTCCTAATCAAAGAAATATTTTACAAAATAATTTAAAGAAGACTGCACATCCAAGTCAAAATGTACCATTCTCTGAAATAAAAAATGGCCCTGTAAAATCAGAGATAATAGTGGTTGTAAATACAATATTAAATTAGTATAAACTCTTTTTTTTTCTAAGATTGCGTCTTGCTCTGTCACCCAGGCCAGAGTACAGTGGTGCAATCTCAGCTCGCTGCAACCTTCGTCTCCCGTGTTCAAGTAATTCTCCTGCCTCAGCATCCCAAGAAGCTGGGATTACAGGGGCCAGCTACCACACCCAGCTAATTTTTTTTGTATTTTTAGTAGAGACAGGGTTTCACCATGTTGCCAGGCTGGTATCGAACTCCTGACCTCGTGATCTACCTGCCTCGGCCTCCCAAAGTGTTGGGATTACAGGCGTAAGCCACCATGCCCTGCCTGGTATAAACTCGTGTGACAACATTGATGCACTTGCTAGATCTACATCGTCATTCGCTGGATCACTTGCATGCTTAGATATTAGAAAAGATAATATACATTGAAATTGCTGTATTTCGGGTCTATATATTAGCTTACAACAATATGATTGTATTTGTCTTAATTTCTTCTGCTGTTACTCAGATTTGTTTACTTTTTTCCCATCAGTTTACTTAGTAATTCTAAAGCATTCATTTGGAGGGCCTGTTGAAATACAGATTTCTGGGCCCTGTAGGCAGAGTTTCATATTTGGTCGGCCCGAAGTAGAGCCTAAGAATTTGTATTTCTACCCAATTCCCAAGTGATGATGATGGCATTCCTGCAGTCAAACATTGAGAAAAATTGTACTTTGGTACATTTTTTATTTATTTATTGGCGGTTCTCAGATGCTCTTGATTCTTTGAGTTGGTGTCGTTCAACAGTTTTGACAATATTTTGGAATTATATTATCAAATACTAATTGTGCCCCTTTCTCTTGACTACTCTCTGGACTGTAACTGTATGATTGGTGGAAATTTTCCCAGTATTCTGTGTCTCTTCTGCTCTCTTTTTTTCTATTCTGTTTTTTTGTTCTTTGTGTGTTTTGGTTTGTATATTTTCTATTAATCTCTCTCCCATTTGGTCATCCTGTGAATATGAAGCCTCCTTTCTTTCTCAAATTTTTATTTGAATTCAGGGGTACATGTGCAGATTTGTTAATGGGTATATTGCATGATGCTGAGATCTGGAGTGCAAACGATTCCATCACCCAGAAAGTGAACATAGTAACCAAGAAGTCGTTTTTTAACTCTTGCCTCCCTCCCGGTTTTAATAGTCCCCAGTGTCTATTGTTTGCTTAATGTCCACATGCACCTAATGGTTAGCTCTCACTTGTAAGGAAGAACATGTGACAATTTGGTTTGGCTCTGAGGGAAAAGTGTGCAACCCTAGTTGTCAATGACTTTCCTTAAAAAATGAAGTATTCTATATCCCTTGTGTTCAGTTCTGATTCTGAAATCTACAAAAAAAAAAAAAAAAATTCAACGACAATGGGGAAATGTTTAGTTCACTATTTCTTATAAAAATATTGTTCGTTTTAGTGTTATAAAACTCATGCATCCTTTGGGTAAAATTTACAAGGCAGAAAATTTCATAAAGAAAACAACCAAAAAATTGCTATTGAGATAACCATTCATATATATTTGACTCTTTAAGCGGCCAGGTTTCTGAACACTACTTATAGAAATAGCCATAACATTTCACTAATTTAAGGGACCTCGCTTAGGTTATGTTCATTTTATTCAATTTATCTTTTCACATTCAATTAATATAGCTTAACTGAAATATAAACATATTCAAAGAAATTGTGTAACCAGAAAGTGATAATAGTTTATATTCTCTTAGTTTCTTGTCTTATTTATTTATTTAAAATAAAAATGATGATATTGATCCAATAGCTAATATTTTCAACAATAATGAATGTTTCCTTTGTATCCATATATGCTATTTAAAAAGCTTATTTCACAAATCATTAAAATATAAAGTCTGGGATATTATTAAATTATTGGTGACATGAATTAAATTAACCCTGAAGAAAGTATTAATGAGAGTAAATAGTGTGCTCAAGGACACAGTACTAAGGGAAATAACCAGGATTTACGTCTGTAAAATTCTTCCTTAGGATTTTCAGTTCAATGTTAATAAACTACCATTCTAACATTTTTGAAATAAATATTTTTGAGACTCATGATTCGACTAACGTATTTATGGATTGTGTGTGCTGCTGTATACTAACATTTGATTTATCTATGTTTACAATGAGAAATATCTTGGGTTTTAGTTTATTTTTATTTTTCAGTTTTTTTTAATTATCAGAGGCTATATGATTTACACATGTGAGATTTAAAATATACTTAAATTTTATTAAAAATTATTTACAAATACATTTGATTCCTACAGGTGAATATTATTTTCTAAAATGAAATTATGAATAGAAGGTTAACTCTTTCCCAGTAAAGCTTATCTACCAAAAAACTACAGAAAACATCTTAAATTTCAAAGTTCAAGATGCATTTTTTTAATATTGTAAAGAATACAAGATTCCTGGTACTTGCTATTTTTGTGCAACATTGTCAAGGTCTAAGCTAACAGAATAAGGGGACACAAAGGAAAAAAATTAAAAATATTAAATTTGGCAATGAATGAACTGTCATTATTTTCAAAACATTTGATAACAAAACATGGGAATCTGTAAGCAAATCATTTAAATAAAACAAGTAAATTTACTAATATAATATGAACATAACCACTGTAATATTTTCTATATAACATCAATAAACAGACCTCCTAATCTGAAAACTTATTAAAAAATAGTAACACAACTAAAAAATAGCAAAGAATACTACAATTGTAGAAAAATACAAACAATATAAGAGTACTTCGGTCAACATTTAAAATATGAAAACATATTATCAATAGTTTAGGAATCTGTCTATAAAGGTAGAAAAATGAATAAGATAAAATTCCTAAAGGAAAGAGGTGGAAGATAGAAATAGGTTTAACTGCACTTGATTTGGGTGACTGGTAAACAGATTTTGATTATATTCTTTCTTACACATATAAATAGATCTGAAATATTTAAATATAATGTCCTTTTAAAATTCACCAAAAAAGAGAACATTATATCCAAGATAGCCATTGTTTAATAATGGAAATGTCTAAAATAAAGAAACAATGTGGAATTATGAACCAGTAGAAATTGTTGCTAACTCACTCTCTCACTCGCTCTCGAAATAGGCGTGTGTGTATCTGTGTGTATACACACATACCTCACTGAAATGAAAATATATATGTTAATTTTAATCATATTTCTCCCTATATATATTTTCATTTCAATGAGATTTCTGAGGCAAGCATGTTAGGAACTAGGGACTAGAGAACAAAGGTTATTTAAAATTATTCTAAACGGAATTCTGAATGCTAACCATTTTGACTTAAAAATAAGTATTGCCATAGTAACAAGGTTCTGGAAATTTTTAAAGTTTTAACATTAAAGTTTTAACTAAATCCTCTTTGATTGACTTCATCTAAATAAAGGACACCTATCTTTGATCCTTCAAAATCTTGTCTAAGTGTTAAAATTGAAGTTGTAATGATAAAAGCAATGCTTAAAGAAAGGTACATTGTTAAGCTGAGTGGTTCAAATCTGATCTAGCAAATCCTGAACATGTATGTTTTGAAATATGAAATATGCCTTAATTTCTTTCATCAAATTCAAATGATATATGAAAGAAATTATAATAAGGTCTTAAAGTGTATTTGTAACTTTTAATAGAGATAGAAGCTTAAGTTAACATGACTTAAACAACATATGTTGAGATATTTAATATAATCAGTCTTTCAGAACTTGGTCTCATGTTTTGCAATGAAATCCTGATGAGAATGCTTCATGGCTCATATTTATAAGGTTTCTATTTTTCCACTGTCACACTAAAAAAGGGTTAGTGTTCATATATTCTTTAGATCTTATCCTTTTAAATGATCTTACTTTTATAATTATTTTGTGGATGCACAGTATCTAAATTTTATGTGTTCTTATATACATTTATCTCTAAATTGAATGTTTAAAATGAGTACATGTTAAAAAAATACAAATTCCTTCTCATTAAAAAAAAGCTTAAACATACACATTTGTCTGCATTTTTAATATTTCTTTTTTATTTGTTTCTCATGCTCTTCAAAAAAGTTTATTTATTCTGCTCTGAAATAGCCATCTTGGAAGTAGTCATCATTTTCGAGAGGCTTCTGTGAATATCTAGGTTTGAGGAGTCTAAGGCAGTACAGAGCATTTCATCTGTGTTGCTTTTGTTTAAATTACTGTGTAGCAGCCACTTACAGTGTGTCTAATTCACTTTCAGAAAACTTAAGCAAAGGCCAATTTTAATGGGAATCTAAATCTCACCCAATTTTCAAATTGCCTTGTTCAACTTACCTGTCTCTTCCTAAATTTGTAAAGGAAGTATTGCCTTTTAAGTATTTTAGAGTACCTTTAAGATTTTTTTCTTCAGAGAACTGCCTGCACTCTAATTTTATGGTTAATTTATTTCTCATAAAAACTCCAAAGTTTAGAATATAGAGATCCATTTTGTCTTGATTTGTGGGTGTTTCCTTACATTAATGACAACAGAAGTCTTAATTTGCACTTTGTGATTGCAGGCTCTTGGTTCCAAATTCATTAGCAAGTATTTTTAACGAGGTTGAACTACACAAAAAAGATGTAATGGTCACAGGGCTTTCCAAATTGTTTAAATGTTCAGAGAAAAACTTTGAAGTTAAAAAAAAAAAAACTGTGTGGTTCCAAATTACAATAATGTTCAATCCTCTGCTGCTAAATTATTTTCTTTTTTTTTTTTTTACTGCGAAGTACCATTGTATAAAGAAGAATATGTAAACATTAAAAATTCTATCTAATATAGGATGGGATAATATTAAGGAATAATTTTGCTTTTTAAATTATGCATATCTACTTTTTAAATAACTTATGAGCACAAATCATATAGTCTATGGTATAATTAAAATTTCTTAAAGATAAAATATAGGACACTTAAAAATCAAAGATATTATATCACACATACACTGACAAATGCATTCCTAAGTAAATATATTTGATCTGCTTATATAGGTGCACTATTAACTTTTAAATAAAATGGTTTATATATTTTAATATCTTCTTTGTGATTTTGTTCAAAATCACATTTATTTCAAAGGCCTTCTTACATTTTAATGTTAACTATTTGATAACAAGTATATCGACTTTTTATTCCTGACGTCTTTTAATACATCTCCCTCTTGTGTTATGACCATTGGGAAACTTGAATGGAGCCTACCTTATTTAAAGGATAATATTTAAAATGTTTCTCTAAAAAGAAATTATGAGAATACAAAAGTTTTAATAATCTTGCAGATTTTTACTGATGGAATTACTTCTATCGCCTTTTAACTCATATCTAAATGGAAATCTAATTGAAGGATTAATTTAATTTGATAAAATAATTGAATCAACATTCCTTGAAATTTCTGTAGAAAACTCTGACTTTAATCTGTCCTAGGAGGTACAAACAATATCTCTTTTTATGGCTTTTATGAGAATTAGAAAAATATATGTAAATTAGTAAAAAAAAATTTAAAAAGTCCTTAGTGGGATATATTAGTGCTTCTTTAAAAATTTTTATTATATAATTATGTTCCTTATAAGAACATTGAAAATATGTAAAAATTAACAAAACTAGTCATCATGTAACCCAACAATAACTGTGGTTAATATTTTAGATATGTATTCCAATTATTTATACTTATAGTAGGTACAATCAGCTATCTAGATGGATAAAAAAGTAGGCTAAATACACAAATAAGTATATTCAATTGTTTCTCTTATATTTTTGTCTTTTAAAATGACTTTTATTTTACAATCATTAATGCTCTCGTCCCAAATTTTTAATGTTAATATATATATTTTTTAGTCTTCATTTTATAAGCTATACGTTTCAAACTCATCTTTTAACAGATTTTAGAGCTAAACAATAACCCACATCTAACATCTTAATCAGAAAGCTAGTTTTAAATGTAATGGAAGGTTGATCTTGACATTTAATAAAATTTGGAAACCACCCACTATGAAATACTACAAAGGAATTAAAAGGGTAGGATTGTTTATATTTAATTCACTATTTTTCTTCAGCTTAATGAGATGCATGCTTTATATAATTAATTTTCAGTTTTCCTTTTTTTATTATTATTATACTTTTAAGTTCTAGGGTACATGTGCATAACGTGCAGGTTTGTTACATATGTATACTTGTGCCATGTTGGTGTGCTGCACCGATCAACTCGTCAGCACCCATCAACTCGTCATTTACATCAGGTATAACTCCCCATGCAATCCCTCCCCCCTCCCCCCTCCCCGTAGGCCCCAGTGTGTGATGTTCCCCTTCCGGAGTCCAAGTGATCTCATTGTTCAGTTCCCACCTATGAGTGAGAACATGCAGTGTTTGGTTTTCTGTTCTTGCGATAGTTTGCTGAGAATGATGGCTTCCAGCTGCATCTATGTCCCTACAAAGGACGCAAACTCATCCTTTTTTATGGCTGCATAGTATTCCATGGTGTATATGTGCCACATTTTCTTAATCCAAACTGTCACTGATGGACATTTGGGTTGATTCCAAGTCTTTGCTATTGTGAATAGTGCCGCAATAAACATATGTGTGCATGTATCTTTATAGCAGCATGATTTGTAATCCTTTGGGTATATACCCAGTAATGAGATGGCTGGGTCATATGGTACATCTAGTTCTAGATCCTTGAGGAATCGCCATACTGTTTTCCATAATGGTTGAACTAGTTTACAATCCCACCAGCTGTGTAAAAGCGTTCCTATTTCTCCACATCCTCTCCAGCACCTGTTGTTTCCTGACTTTTTAATGATTGCCATTCTAACTGGTGTGAGATGGTATCTCATTGTGGTTTTGATTTGCATTTCTCTGATGGCCAGTGATGATGAGCATTTTTTCATGTGTCTGTCGGCTGTATGAATGTCTTCTTTTGAGAAATGTCTGTTCATATCCTTTGCCCACTTTTTGATGGGGTTGTTTGTTTTTTTCTTGTAAATTTGTTTGAGTTCTTTGTAGGTTCTGGATATTAGCCCTTTGTCAGATGAGTAGATTGCAAAAAGTTTCTCCCATTCTGTAGGTTGCCTGTTCACTCTGATGGTAGTTTCTTTTGCTGTGCAGAAGCTCTTTAGTTTAATGAGATCCCATTTGTCAATTTTGGCTTTTGTTGCCGTTGCTTTTGGTGTTTTAAACATGAAGTCCTTGCCCATGCCTATGTCCTGAATGGTATTACCTAGGTTTTCTTCTAAGGTTTTTATGGTGTTAGGTCTAACATTTAAGTCTCTAATCCGTCTTGAATTAATTTTGGTATAAGGAGTAAGGAAACGATCCAGTTTCAGCTTTCTACTCTTTTTTCTGATATAGTAATTTAAAGCTCCAAATTTCTCTCTAGGCATTATGTCAGCTATATCCCGCAAATTTTGATAATATATTTTTATTATGGGCTTCACATAGTTTCTCACAGACACTGTAATTTTACCATTGACACCTGAGTTATTTAAAGTATGCTCTTTTTTTAATTTATAAATTTTCAAGAGATGAGAGAATGTAATTGAAGCTTTAAAATGGTTTCATTATCTGTGATTTGAAGTGTTTAAACCTTTTACATTTTGCATAATCACTGATACAATTGGTTTTATATCTACCACATTGCTATCTTTTTACTTTATTTCATCACCTTCTGTTTTTTGTTTATTTTCTGGATTTTTTTTTTTTGAGACGGAATCTTGCTCTGTCGCCCAGGCTGGAGTGCAGTGGTGCGATCTAGGCTCACTGCAAGCTCTGCCTCCCAGGTTCACGCCATTCTCCTGCCTCAGCCTCCCGAGTAGCTGGGACTACAGGCGCCCACCACCACGCCAGGCTAAATTTTTTTGTATTTTTAGCAGAGACGGGGTTTAATCTTTTTAGCCAGGAGGGTCTCGATCTCCTGACCTCGTGATCCACCTGCCTCGGCCTCCCAAAGTGCTGGGATTACAGGCGTGAGTTACCGTGCCTGACCTATTTTCTGGATTTAATAATTTTATAAAACCATTTCTTGCTTTACAATATCAGCTATTTAGACGTATGTTCTATTTTAATTACTTTAGTGGTTAGCCTAACAATTACAACATGTATTCTTTACTTATTTAAATAATACTCGCATTTGATGCCTTTCACTTTTGAGATAACACAAAGATCTTCTAACTGTTCATCCCCATTGAGCCCCTCTCACACTTTGTGCCACTAGCGTCATGTATTTGACTTTCACCAATGTTATAGATATCGTAAAACATTAGTATTGCTCTTTGAAATAGTCAATATACATTTATAAAAGCATTTACCCTTTCTGGTATTCCTCATTTCTTAACAGTCTTAATTTTTTATTTTTCTCTTGAATAATTTCGTTTCAATCTAGGGAATTGCTTTTCTTTTTTAGTAGTGCAAGTTTGCTGAAAATATGTACTTTTTCCGCGTTTTTGCTTGTTTGTTTGTTTGTTTGTTTGTTTTTTGACGGAGTCTTGCTCTGTCGCCAGGCTGGGGTACAGTGGCGCGATCTCGACTCAGTGCAACCTCCGCCCCCTGGGTTCAAGCGACTCTTCTGCCTCAGCCTCTGGAGTAACTGGGACTACAAGTGCGCACCAACACGCCCAGATAATTTTTCTATTTTCAGTAGAAATGGGGTTTCACCATGTTAGACAGGATGGTCTGGATCTCTTGACCTCGTGATCCGTCCGCTAGGCCTCCAAGAGTGCTGGGATGACAAGCGTGAGCCACAGTGACTGGCCCATTTCTTCTCTTTTTTCTGAAAAGATCCTTGTCTCGCTTTTATTTTGAAGAATATATCCACTGACGACACGATTCTAGATTGCCAGTCTTTTACTTAAACAATTGAAGTATCTGTTTCTATTACCATCTAGCTTTCTCCTTTCTTTGTAACATCATCAGGTAGGCTTAATTTGCTCCTTTGAAGGTAATATGTCTTTTACCTTTGTTGTTTTTAAGTTTTTCTCTTTGTCTTTAAGAAATTTCAGAAATTTGAGTATGACATGGTTTTAGTTTTATTTCTATTTATTATGCTTGAGATTTATTTAGATTATTGAATCCGAAGATTGCCCTTTCATCACGTGGAAGTATTCTTGACCATTTATTTGTTTTGCTTGTCCTTCAAATGTTTCTTCTGATCCATTCTCTTTTCTCTCTTTCTGGGACTTAAATTAGTTACGTATGAGATGTGTTCAGCATGTAACACAAATATTTCTCATTTTTATTTGTTATTTAAATTTTTACCTATTTTTGAACTTGGATCCTTTGTATTGATCTATAGTTCAATTGATCTTCTACTCTTCTCAACCTTATTATATGCATCAAAAAAGCTTTTAATGTTGATACTGAGTATTTTAATTTTAGGATTTCTATTTGATTATTTTTAAAGATTTTATAGGTTTTGTAGTTACTTTATAGATTTGAATTCCTATTTGAAATGATCTATTCCAGATTTTTTCTTATTTTATTTACTATATTAAAGATAGTTACTTTGAGTTCTCTGCTGCTATCAGCAATATATATGGACCATTTCCAGGTAGGGTTTTATTGATTATTTTTTCTCTTGATTATCAGTCACTTTTCCTACTTCCTTACATATCCAGAAATGTAAAATTTTATATAATTTATAGATAATAAATGTAGAGACTCTAGTTTATGTTATCTTCCTCTAAAGAATGTTACTTTTTTTTTTCCTTGGCAGGCAGTTAATTTAACAATCCACTATCTTGATGTTTTTAATGCTTGGCTGCAGACTTTACCTATTTTAATTTTACATTTACTGATGGAATATGCAATGTGTAGCCTCTGAAATCTCTGCTCAACTGCTCAACTCTAGGTTCCCAGAAACTCTCAAAAGTTTATTCATACATATACTTAGGAGACTTTTTACACAGACTATTGGGGATCTCTTCAGGTAACTTGCCTCCCACAAATCCCAATGGTTTTGGGAGTCTTCAATTCTGAAATCTATTTCCTCTATCTGGTAAAACTACCATTTTCTGCAAGTGTTTTCTTTATCGGTAATGCAGTTTCAAGAATATTTTTAAGGTGAAAGCTGAACTAAATGAGGGATTAGCGTTTCCCTTTATTTGATTGCTTTCCAATATTGTAAATTAATTTTTAACATGTTTTGCCTTGCTTTTATAATTGTTTAGGGTAGCAGGTTATAAATCTGTAATAGCCAAGACTGAAATTCTATTTCAGTATTCATTTTTTAAAATGCTGTTTTTGCATCTATGGAGATGATCATATAAATTTATTTTTTAGTTCTATTACAATGATGAAAAGCCTCACATTTTTTTTTTTTAGGAAAACTAACCTTACATTTCTGATATAAATTGAATTTGATTATCATGTATTATTCTTACTATTCTGATTATATATTATTGCATTTCTTTATGCTATGCACATCTATTGGATAAGAATTAGATGGGTAAGTTTCTTAAGTTTTTCTATTCCCACTAGTCAGATTCAGGAAATATCTATATGTATGGCTCATCGAACAGAATATGTAGAAAGGCTTTGACCCAGTAGTGAGGAACAATTTAGCTCTAGCTTAAATGCTAATCTGGTCTCACCTCGTGAATAGAAAAAGCAGGAGTTGAAAGAATAAACCTGTTTCCAGGTAACTTAACTATATCCAAGAGCAAATCTCAAGAATATTTATAAGAATACATATGTATTTAGTTTCCAGAATGGTAAAAAATCACAATTTCTGGCATTTAATGAAAAATAGATATCCAAAGAATGAAGAAAGTATGACTAATAATAATGAGAAAAATTGATCAACTGGAAGTAACCCAGAATTTATGTAGAAGTTAGAATCCATAGATAAGGCTATTGAAATAATAGTTATACTCGCATTTCATACATTTAAATGCTAGAAGAAAGATTGAATATGTTTGTAGAGACCTTTTAGAGACATTTTCAAATCTAAATAAACCTTCTTGAGATAGAAACTAAGAAGTTTAATATAGACTACACTGGAAGTGATTAATGTCACATTAAGTATTTCAGAAAAAATATTAATGAACTTAAAAACATAGCAATATAAACTACCCAAAACAAACAAATGAAAGAAAAAGAAGGGGAATACAGAGAAGAAGGAGGAAAAGGAGAATAAAAAGATTAATGGTGAACCTTTGGACAACTACAAGCAGCACATATGTATGTCAAGAGACAAGAGAATATAATTGGAGATATAGATATAGATAAAGATATATATTATTCCTAATCTGGAAATTCAAAATACAAACAATGCTCCAAAATCCAAAACTTACTGAGTTCTGACATGAAGCCACAAGTAGAAAATTTTACACCTGATCCCATGTGACAGGTCACAATCAAAACTCAGGTGTACAATACACAGTTTCTTCAGCATCCCTGAGGGAAAAACGACCCTAACACCCTTCAGCTGCATTATATTTTTTCCTCATGCCCAGCTTCCCTCAGTCAAGCACACTTACAAAGAGTAATAAAATGGCATGCATGCAGGTTGGATGCACCAACAGCAGGTTCCTGACGATGCCCCAGATAGGGCAAGACCTGTGTGCGTTGCTCACTGTGTTGTTTTTGCTTATTCTTTGCTGTGTGGTATAAAGATATTGTTGAAAACATCAGGTCTTGCAGATAACCCTATGGATAACAGTGACAAAACATAAGAAAGCATTTAAGTTTACCAATAACATAGAAAGTCAAGTCTTTAGAGAAACTGGACAATGTTGTAAATGTGAAGTATCTTACAGAAAATTATGGTGCTGAGATAACCACCATGCTATATCCTGAAGAAACAAAAGTATAAACTGTTGAATTTTAGTTGAAAGTGATGAACAGCGGTTAACTGATAGAAAAACACTGAATAGAGCTTAAAAATGAATATCTTTATTGTGTATTGAAGGATTAGATCTGTGAGCATTGTAGTGAATACATGCCATGTAATGGTATGTTGAACATGAAACAAGCAAAGATCTATCACAATGAACTGAAAATTGGAGAATACTGTGAATATTCAACAGGCTTGTTGGAGTAATTTAGGAAAAGATACAGCATTAAATTTTTAAAGACCTGCAGTGATCCTTCCCAGAGAAATTCATTGATGAGTTTGCTAAAGTATCACTGATGAAAATCTCTTGCTAGAACTCGTCTATAATGCTAAGAAAACATCACTGCTTTGGCATTATTGCCCAAGAAAGACACTAACTGCAGCTGATGAGACCACCCCTACAGAAATTTAAAATGCCGAGCGCAGAATAACTATGGTGGTATGTAATAATGCAGTAGACACACGTTAAGCATAGATTTGTTGTGATAGGCAAAAGCCTGCATGCTTGCTGTTTTCAAGGAGTGAATTTTTTACTCTTCCACTATTATGCTAACAAAGAAACATGGATCACCAGGGCAGCAGGGACATCTTTTCTGATTGGTTTCAGAAACATTTTGTATCAGTGGCTCATCCTCACTGCAGAAAAGCTGGATGGAATAATGACTGCGAGATTTTGTTATTTCTTGATGACAATTCTACTCTTCCTTCAACTGAAATTCTCATCAAAAATAATGTTTCTGTCATACAACTTTCCTCAAAGGTGAATTCATTAACTCAAACATGTGACCAGGATATCCTTAGATCAATGAAGATTAAATATAAAAACACTCTCTTGATCAGCATCCTAGCAACAGTGAACAGAAACTTGGATGTGGAAGGTTTCCAAAATAACCCATACATCTTCCTCCTTTCCCTTACAGTGCTTCCTCCTCATTCCTCCAAAAAGTGTGAATCTCATGGGAACTCTGAAATAAACATTCTGAATGTTAAGCTGTGTCTCAGGGTCTCCCTGGAGAACCCACACAGCTTCAATGTGAGTATTTTTTTGTCAATGTGCTGCTCTCTAATCTTTCTCTCATCTCTGTGTATTCTCCTGTCTACACTTTGTTTGTTTAGTTTTTGCTATTGTAATTTTTTAGTTTTAAATTTTCACTTGATTCTTCATTAGAGTTTCCAGTTCTATGCCATTTTCATTCATTTATAATATAAAAAATCTAGAAATAAAAAAGGAGAAAGACAAGGGATCTAAGAAAGTAAATATTCAAAATAGAGTGTACAATAAAATAATTTTAAAAAATCATGATGGGCATATATGTGCCTACAAAACAACTGAGCCAGGTTAGGATATTTAACAACTGCATAAGTAAATGACAGGCAGCAGAAGTCAATCATCTGGCATATTTTTCTCAAAGAAAAAAGGCCCATTAAAATTCAGGGAAAATAGTTTTCTTGGAGATAAACATAGTCCTTGGTAGTATGATTTTGTAAAGCTTAATGGAATGCCATGAGATTAAAATTCACTTGACCTTGGTATTTAAAATAATTTCTTTCAATTGTTTATTTTCTCCACAGATGTAATTATAATACATGGCTCTTCAGTGAATAATATTTATATAAGGATAAAATTATACCATCTGTTTATTAGATTTTACAACTTAGAATTAACAGAATTAGCAACTTAGAAAACATGATGAAGACCTAGTTTCAGAAATAGGAAAAGATTTGGAGAGTAATGTGGGGCACTAATGCCATATGTAAAAGGTAACAGGTCAAACTTAACATTTTAAACTGATGGATAAAGACTTAAAATTTACATATAGTGTTTAAAATTATAATTCATCAAGAAAAATAAAAATTATGTACTACGTTTTTTAGCTGCTGCACTTGTGGATATGTTACGACTAGTAAAATAATGTATGTGAAACTATTCTGAAACAATAATTAATACGTAAATTACTGTTCAAATGTATAGTTTTATTGTTTTGTACGTATTTATATACCTATTTCGTGACTGTTAAACTATCACCTTACTTAACTTTATAACTATTTGTTCCATTGACTACTCACTAATATTTATTTTGTTGGACACAATGGAGCTTAATGTAGTAAAAGAGGTGGCAGAGTGCTCTGGTCAAGAGCATGGACTGTGTGGTAAGATTGTCTAAATTAGTCGGCAGTCTATCATTTACTAGCTTTTGTCTTTACTTTCCTCATCTCTAGAAAGGTGCTAATATATAAAGCATTTAGGAAAACACCTGACACATTAAATGACCTATGAGTACTAGTTACTAATTTTTTTTTGTTCTATCATTATTATCATTGTTACTATTTTATGAAATTGTCCTGTTTCTGCCCCAGAAACCAAGCTGGAGCTTATAATGTTTGTGTGGTACTAGCAGTATAACACTAATAAACTCACTTAACAACTTTTGTTCTTTAGCTTTATCAGAAAAAAGGGGGGTAATAATACCTGTCCTGCCTATTCCATAAGAATATAACATGGATAAAATGTGATTTTAAAAGAAATTTTATTTATGGCATGGCAGGACAAAATAGTTTGAAATATGTCTTATACATATATTGTGTATTTGAGTCAAAATTTGATTATTTTAAAATGGCCATTCAAAGGAAAGGAAATTATGATAGACAGGGGAGTGGGGAGTGTATACCAGGCATCATAATTCATGTTCTCTAATCCTAAAAATGAAATGTATGTATTATAAAAACATGAGCAAGATGAGTAATCACTGTAAACTCAGCATCCTCATTAATAAAGAGGGGATAAATTTACTTACCTGGCTTTGTAGAAGGTTGTGAATGTCACATTAAATTAGGTAATAAGCTGAAATTGTTCTTTTACTAAAATGTATTAAGCCAGCACAGGTTGTTATAAATATGTTTCTACGAGTTTGATAAGTTTTATTAAACAGTTAGATGGATCTATGTGAAAATGGTGTTATTTCTGCTTCCAGAATATTAAAAATTTATTGTCTAACTGCATAATATGTAAATACACAATCATGTACAGAAACAAACATATGTGGAATTGTGTATGGGTGCACACATGGAACCACAACATGTTGAATTATTGTTAAACCTTAATATTATTCTACTGAAGGTGCATTGCAATTTTTTCTTCTGTCTATTTATCTCTGTCAGCCAGCAGCCTTCAATATGCTGACTCTCAAGATAATTTATTTATCTTATTAAAAAGTTGATGCTTTGAAAACCAGTTGAGGATATCATTACAACACTACATGATGACAATAGTTTGTTGTTTTTCCTTTATTTATTTATTTATTTATTTATTTATTTTACCATTTTTAATGAAACCAGGTAAAGCACATTGCATGTGTATTGGTGATTTCATTACATTAGCATACCTCAAAAGATATATAACATAAATCAAAGAAGTAAACTGGTCTTCACACCAATAACCTTATAGGATGTGGACACATAAAGAAAAAATTTCCACAAAATCAAATGTGAGGCTCTACAAAACTATTAAGAAAATAAATTATTTAAGGTTTTTCTTCCTTACAGTGTTTCCAAATCCTGAAATTAGATATAAATATAATGTAGAAAACCAAAATAATAGTATATGCAGTACAATATAATTTCCTCTAATAATTAAAGGAGGGAACTCTATGTATAGAAAAAATGCATAAATACACTTAATGTCTAAGTCTACACATATATTTTCTTTATTAAATATTCGAAAAAATATTTTTAGAATTTTGAGATGTCATTTCTGAACACTCTATGAATATATTTGTTGACAAAAGTTAGAAAGCACGAAATAAAGTAAAAATAGAAAATATTAATTTTCTCAGTAAACTAGAGCATGGGTTAGGAAACTACAATCACAGGCTAGAAGTGAAATCTTACTGGAATACTAGATGTGCATTTATTTATGCCTTTTTATGGCTCTTTTTCCACTAGAAGGGTAGAATTAAGCAGTTGCAACTACATCCTAAAGTATAAAATAGTTATTATCTTACACTATGTGGAAATGTTTGCAGACTCCTAATCCAGAAGAGACATGTGATTTCAGAGATTAAACACACCCATACACACAACTGCAGTCACCAATAAGAGCATCCCACATTAAAGATAAAACAATTTATTTGAAACAAAATACATTTTCTTCTTTCTGGCCTTCTGGCCATGCTTCAAAAGAAATAACATGAGAGATTAGAAGAGTCTGGCACGTCTGATGACAGAAAAAGAGCTATATTTACTTGGCTTAGTGGAGGACAAAGCTTGTCATAAGCAGAAATTTATGTAAGGAAAGAATAAGCTGATTGGTAAACTAGAGAGTTTTATTTCTGAAAATGAATTTAGCAACTTTCATAATATTTATAAATGTCTCTAGCTTGCATTTTCATGGATTAAATAGAGGAGGAAGAAATTCAACAAAGAAAGAACAAAGCCATATATAATGACACAAAATTTTACAGACACAAACCCTCAAAAGCAGAAATGTACAACATAAAGTTTCAGACATTTATATTCTTTCATTAAAAAATAGTATTCAACAAAAAGTTTGACAAAGGTATGAAGATAATCTTGGAATTTTTTCCACCTGGCATTGGATATAGTACCAAGCATAGCTAGAGAAGACTGTAACAAAAGGCTGTGTTACTATCACTGCTATGCTATTGCAGTGAGGCAAAAATGGTTTGTTCTTTTTTTAGTCCCAGTGATTCACCTTAATAGCACCTGCTATGTGGAACCTATTGGGATTAATTGCAGGTACTCAGGATCAAGAGTGTAACTCATATCTTTTGCACGTCCAAAAGACTTACTGAGGTAACCCAGGAAGAGTCCTCAGAAATGACCCTTTCCAATCCTATGTCCATGCAATAAAAGTGTAAATGTGGAAATTAAAAAAAAATAGATTTCAGACTACATCTTTTTTAACTGAAGAACTATTAGCACTTATGGAAAAGGATCTCTCTAGATAGATAAATAGAT
>NW_012114633.1:752458-760885 GCF_000951035.1 Colobus angolensis palliatus
TAGATAGATAAATAGATGGATAGATAGATAGATAGATAGATAGATAGATAGATAGATAGATAGATAGATAGATAGATAGATATGTATATATATTTATATATGTATAATGTACATACACACATAGATATATATGCATATATATTCCTTAACTATAACTCTGTCATGATATGGATCCTATGGAATTCACTATTTAATTTAAAAAATTATTGAATACTTAATATACCTCAAGCCTTCCACTAAAATCTGAAAATACATTGGTGATCAAAGTAGTAATTGTCTCTGCTTCCACGGATTTTTTAATTTACCTATGGAAAGGTAGATTTTAAAAATAAGGATATATGCATATACTTTCATTGTGTGTCATTACAGAAAAATAAGAGCTAAGATAATCTGGCTTAAATTAAAAATTCAAAGAGTTGTTCAGCAAAGAAACAGTAGTTAAAGCCGAGCTCTAAAGAAGATAGATTCATAGACTTAACAGAATGTATTGGTAGTTTCAAGTTGGCGTCCAATGGTTGTTATGTACATGACCAGGTGTTAATTATTGCCTATGAAGTTATTAATAGTATTGAGTGGAAAATGATTCATCAATGTTTTTGATGAAAAATGAAGAAGCAAGCTGAAAAAATATGTGGATGACTGGAAGCTATGAGAAATGGATAGCATACTTTGGAGAGAAAAAACAAAACATATTTTTGAAATAATAAAGTACATGAACATAAAAACTTTTAACCGGGGCAAAAGTAGTGCTTTGTTGTATGTTTAAATTAACAAATTCAAAGTAGAACAGATGGAGCTTAGAAACACCATGGGTGTTGGGTGGAAGTTAGAAATTTAGTCAACATCAGTAGTGTCATGTGACTCCAGAAAAAATGAAAATGGAAATAAGAAATAAACAGAAGGAAAGAGGAAATAAAAAGTAAGAGAAAAATCAAACACCATATACAGTTGAATTAATGATGTAGGTAATAGTGCTTCATGAATCTTGACTGGTCACTTATATATATTCTGAGACAGGGTCACACTCTGTTACCCAGGCTGGATTGCAGTGGCTACATCATGGCTCACTCTAGCCTCTACCTCCCAGGCTCAGGCGATCCTTCCACTTCAGCCTCCAGAGTAGCTGGAACCACAAGTGCTTGCCAACATGCCCAGCTAATTTTCTAATTATTTGTAGAGACAGGGTCTCCCTATATTGCTCAAACTGTTCTCAAACTCCTGGGCTCAAGCAATCCACCTGTCTCGGCCTCCCAAAGTGTTAGAATTACAGGCGTTAGTCACTACATCACACCCAAGTATTTTAATATTAGATTTATGTTTCTTTATAAGGTTTTAAAAACAAAATAGGAGAAATTTCAGCCTGTTCAAAAATTAAACATAAGACCTTCTTATATGAAATACAAGTAAAGTAAATAAGAATTTTCAACTTATTCTCTAACAAGAAGATTAAAGACAAGACTTGAAAAGACAATTGCCTATCAAATAGAAGAACAACTGGATATGGTCTCTATAATACTGGAGATCATTAATAGGACAGACCTAAATTTAGTAATTAGAGAAAATTTCTAGAAGTAGAATCTCCCAAAGGCATTGTCTCATTACATAAAAACTTCCACTATTAGGGCTTAACTATTAGTCATTTATTTTTATAAGCAGCTACTTTTTGCTAAGTAATATAATGAGAATATACATTGTTATATATACTTCTACCACATCATTTTTAATGATTCCAGATTATTCAATTATGTCATATATCTTAATTTACTTATCTGGTTTCCCTTTACAAAATAATTAAGTTTTTTAAAATTTTTATTATTGTAAACAATGTGTCATTTGTTTTGTAAATCAAAAAGTGGATTTACTAAACTAAAGGGTATATGCACTCAAAAAGCTTTTGATAAGTATTTGCAGTCGTGCCTCTAAAATATCATAGCACTCTGTGAACCTAGGAGGCAGAGGAGATGCTTGAAGAACTGATGTTTTAGTTTGAATGAGGGCAGGAAAAGATCAATGTTTTAGCTCAAGGGAGTGAGGCAAGAGGAATCTCCTCTTAATTGGCTTCATTTGCTGTTGTTTTATTTATGTCTTTAATTAATTAAATGAGGCCCACATATGTTAACTTTATGCAGTATACAGATTCAAAATTTATTCTTCCAGAAATACCCTCTCAGGCACACTCAGAATAATGTTTAGCCAAATGTCTGGGAATTCCATGGCCCAGTCAAGTTAGCACATAAAATTGATCACGACACTCAGATTTCCTTAGTTTTCACCTACTATTTTTTCTCTAATCCAGGCTCTTATCAAAAGACACCGCATTAGATTTTGTTGTTTATGTCTCCTCTTGACAACAACAGCTTCATAAACTCTTCGCGTTTCTGATGACCTTGACAATTTTGAGAAATATTGATTTTTGCTGACTGTTATGATTTGTCTGGTGATTTTCTTATGATTATAGTGGGGTTAAGGGTTTTGGCAAGGAAAACCACCGAGCCTTATCACTCATATTAATGGTACATATAAAGGTTAATATTTCAGTATTTCAGTAAAAAGGTTAATGTAAACCCTGCTCACCAGCTAAAGTAGTGTTTGTCAGATTTCTGCACTGTAATGGTATTTCCCCCTTCCTCTTTCTATACATACTATATAGAAGAAGGTCAGTGTGCACTGTGCTCTCTTTAAGAGTATCTACATAAATTATTTGGAATTTCTCTGCAAGGCAGGTTTTTCTATTCTTTTATTTTTCTTCTCTATTTTTATTTGATCATTTATTTATGTAAATATGAAACCACAGATACTTATTTTTATACATTAGGTATATTAGTTGGATTTCAGACTGCTGATAAAGACATACCTAAGACTGGGAAGAAAAAAAGGTTTAATGGACTTAATAGTTCCACATGGTTGAGGAGGCTTCACAATTATGTCAGAGAGCATGGAGGAAGTCAAGTCTAACATGGATGGTGACAGACAAAGAGAGAACTTGTGCAGGGAAACTCCCCCTGATAGAAACATCAGACCTCATGAGACGTATTCACTATCACAAGAACAGCACGGGAAAGATCTGCCCCCATTATTCAATTACCTCCCACCAGGTCCTTCCCACCAACAAGTGGGAATTCAAGATGAGACTTGGGTGGGGACACAGCCAAATGATATCATTAGGTTATAATAAAATAATTTTTCATTTATTCTGATGCTCAAATTGGACCATTTTGGGTCATTGAAGGCGTTTTCAATTGGCTCCTGTGTTCTTCTGACATATAATTGAATTCTCCGTCATTGTGGTGTTTTCTGAGCACTTTCTTACTTGCTCTCACTAAGCTGCTATAGATTCATTTTTTCAGTATTTCCTGCCCTAGTCTTAGAATCAGCCATTTCTCAAGGAGGCCTAGTTTCTTTTATTGGAGAATAGTATTAGAAATCAATATCTAATTGGAGTATGAGTTGCTATACTCACTACTGAGATGTTATTGGTTCTAGACCCTCTTAGAGAACACAGCAAGGAATAACACATGCAAATATTAGCCCACATATATCAACATACCTATAAATTTTTCTGTAAGTAATGTTCTGTATCTATTCTATTTATTTATTTGTTTTTCTTTAGGACTCAATTTTTTTTTCAGTAGGATAGTAACAAAAAAATTAAAAAAGAAAATAGAAAATAATCTGTATCTATTTTAAATTAAACATGAGTTCATATTTAGCTTTCTAAGTCCAATCCATTACCACATAGATTATTTTAGCCTCCCTAGTTTACTTATTTGTAAATTCCTCCTCCAACAGGGAGTGATCTTGCTGCCACCATTGACCATCTATTTACTTAATTTTTCAAGTCCAGTATATAGTAGTCTGAGAAATAACCCATACTGTCACTAAAAATGGCTTTATCAGGTAGATCACGAGCATACGTACAGTCCTTTTGCCTTCAGTCTTACAGACTGCACTCCCTCCCTTCCTCAGTTAATTAGGTCCACACTATATTTTCCCACCACTTTCGTGCCGTCTTTCATATATTTGCAATGCAGTGAATGTTTCATCACATTCTGTATTCTATCCTGGAATTCTTGGCCTCCTAAATATTTTTAAATTTGTGTAAGTTAAGATCCACTCTTTGCGTTGTGAAATTCTGCAGATTTTGACAAGCACATGCTGTAAGCAGTTACCATGACAGTACCATAAAGAGAATATTTTTGCTACCCTAAAAAAGTTCCTGCACTTTGCCTGTTCAACCCTCTATCCCATCCTGAACTTCTAGCAACTACTGATCTGTTTACCCCTCTGTAGTTTCCCTTTTTCCAGAATACTTTATAATTGGAATTATACAATAGATAGTTTTTCCAGAGTGTCTTCTTTCACTTAGCAATATGCATTTAGGATTTGTTCATGTAAGCATGATATATCTTTCTCATCCCTTTTAACATATCTGAGTATTTATGTTTAATGTAAGCATGCCGTAAAGATCATATGGTTGTTGCATTATTTTTATTCACTCTATTATCTGTCTTTTAGTTTGTATACTTAGTTAACATTTATGTGATTATAGATATGGTTGTATTAATATCAACTATGTTGGTAACCTTTTCTATTTGTTGCATTTTTTCTTTGCTTCTCATTCTTTCAACTTTTAGTTCAGCATCTTTTACTGCATTTTATATATTTCCTTGTTTTATGTCTTCAAAAAAACTTGAGTGTTTTCTTTTTAATATTTTTAAACTAGTATAGGTCCACCTTCAATGACAGTGTAACATTTCTAGTGTAGTGCAAATACCTTATAACAACCTTCTCCACTACTTCCTTCCATCTCTTAAAGTATTGCTGTTATTTACTTCATGTGTGTACATGCTGTAACCACTGAATAGAATGTTAGTATTGTTACTCCAAAAAAACACTATTTTTCGAACAATCAAATATTTTATTTTACTTCATTTATTCCTTCTTCAGCATGCTTTCTTTTTACATATAGATTTGAACTCTGGCTATATTGTATTTCATGTTTCTGAAAACATATTTTAAGATTTATTGCATAACATACCTACTGGTGCTCAATTTCATGAGATTTTGTTTGTCTTCTACAGTCTTTAATTTTTATTTACTTTTGTAGTATAAATTACTGAATATAAAATTCCAGAATAATGTTTATTTTTTCTTTTAACACTTTGCATATTTCACTTTACTCTGTTTTTGCTTAAGTGGTTTATGAATAGAAGTCTACTGTAATTCTTATTCTTGTTCCTCTATAGGTTAAATGATTTTTCTTCTGGTTTCTTCAAGATTTTCTTCTTGTTTTCGGTTTTCCTGCTTCATTATTATATGCCTTTCTTTGTCATTGTGGTGATTATTGTTTTAAAATATTTATTTTGCTGATGTTTCCTGAGCTTACTGGATATATGGATTGATGTCTCTCATCAGCTTTGGAAATATATCAGCAATTATTACTGCAAATATTTTTCTGCTCTTTCCTCATTTCCTTTTCCAGGTAATCCAATTACACCTATGTTACACCTTTTGAAATTATCCCACATTCTAAAGTGTTCTTTCCCCCACCCCTTTTCTTTCTTTGCATTTTAGTTTAGGACATGTATATTGATCTATTTTCAGGACCACTGATTCTTTCCATGGCTGTGTCTACTCATCAGTCTACTGATGAGCTCAAGAAAGATAAACTTAATTTTTACTACAACTTTTTGATATCTAGCATTTCCTTTTGATTCTATCTTTACATTTCCATGCCTTTGCTTACATAACTCATACGTGTAACACACGTATCTACTTTTTCCATTAAAGTCCTTAACATATTAATCATCTTTACTTTAAATTCTACTTATGATCATTTCTGTATCTGTGTTATATCTGAGCTTGGTTCTGATGATTATTTTGTTTCTTAAGACAGCATTTTCTTGCTTTTTTATTTATCTTCCCCCCCCCCCAGTAGTAAGAACAGTCTATGGCTCCAGGAACTTCTTTCCATTTAGGTAGATATCGGCTGTGAGTCTACGTACACACCTACCTCTTCAGGTTTCAGTTGACAAATTGACCTACTACTTCATTCTCTGATGGATCCAAGAAAAGCCACTGATTTTTAGTTTATTCTGCTTTCTCTTATTTTGAGGACAGGATAGACAACTTCCATACTCTTTACACAATGGACCTGAAACTGGAAATCTCTCAAATCCTTTTTAAATACAAATTTCATTAATATGTTTATAATACAAAACAATGTAAGTTCAATGTAAACAATTTTGAGATTTCCTGAACAAAGATAAAGCAAATAAAAATAACTATGGCCCATCACATAAATCCAATCAAGTATACTATTTTCTATGTTTCATGTGCATTTTTACGTCTTTGTTACTGTCCAGCATGTATTTTAGGTAGCCATTTCTATGTTGGCCATTTACGTTGGTTTTTAATATTTCACAATATAAACAATGTGGTGAATGTTTTACACTGAATTGTGGATTTTTAGTACGTACTTTCTGAAGTGAAATTACCTAGCCAGAACAACTTTTGATACGTATTTCTTTTTTCTAGTCTTCATTTTCTTCTTTTTCTCTTCATTATCAAAGTTCTATGTTTTTCTCTTCTTATAGTATTTTTCTGTTTGTTTTCTCATTTTCATTTACACAGCAATCATCTTATTCAGACAATCATACCTCAAATTTGCGATAGTTCCATGACTAGTTTCTCTTTCTCTACGCTTCAATTAATCATAGAAAGTGATCCTAGATTAAATATCAGCATTCGAATACTGTGACTTCACTGATTACATTTTCAAAGAATTTTTCTTGTTTGCTAAATAAAAATATCACTTGGACTTTTTTTTGTCTAATCCCAAATTTGCTTTTCACTTTATTTTCTTCCATAAGCTTTTATTATCTCATATTAGAACCAAATTAGACATATACCATTCACAGAGGACAATCTGTATTTTCTCTATTATATGGTTTGTACCATTCTCTTCATCTAGAATACCCTGTCTTAAATATGTATTTGCTTGATTTCCATCCATCCTTTAAAGCCGAGCTCAAATGTTATCTTATTTAAAATAGTATGCCCCCATCTTCTTAGCTGGCACTCGTATATCTGTATTCTGAATTTTTACAGTTTTATGTATATTTATTTTCACTAAAAGTCAATTTTATTCTCAAGAATTTTAATTTCTCAATTATAAGTATTTACTTGTAACTCAAGAAAACAATTATTGGGAGAAACAACATGAAGAGGTGAATGAATATACACAATATTGGAGAATATAATCTTGATACATTGCTTTCTGTTCCTCTGACAATCAGTGGCAAAACTGGATGGCATAAAATATATATTTAACATGTATATTACATAATCTTCCTCGAATATTAAAAGTAGTTAGTGAGTACTTGACAGGGCCCATATTGAATTTCGTTCTTAACTTAATGAAAAGCATCTATAATTTAGATGCTTATTTTATTATTAAGTTCTTATTTTCCCTCTATACCAATTCCTGGCCTGTGTTGTGATAGATTGTAGGTTTGGGAAAGTTCCACTTTTGCTATAATATTGTTATTTACTTATGGTCATTTTTAAGGTACCCTGGATAAAATTAATTATTTAACTGAATTTATGGATTTTCTGAAACAAAACATGAACCCTATATGTTTAAAATGTTTTATTTTATTTAATTTTCTTTAACCTGAAAAATACTGCTTTATCGACCAGAATCCTTGCTTTAACGTCAATGAGTATACACAACAGTTACCATGGGCTTATTGACATATTCTGAAAAATGCATTTAAAATGAACATTATTTAGAGAAAATGCTGAGAAAAGAAAAAAAGTTAATTGCCCACATAGTGAAAAGTAGCTGAAATGATACTCTACAAAACATACCTATGAATTATTTTCCTCATAGAAAGGAAAATTAAACTATGTCTGAGTACTAATCTTACATTTTTTTTGAGACAGGGTCTTGCTATGTTGCCCAGGCTGGTCTCAAACTCCTGGGCTCAAAGAGTCTTCTCATCTCAGCCTCTCCAGTAGCTGAGCTTACAGGCATGCACCACTGCACATGGCTTAATTTTGTTTTTGATAGTATTTTATTTTGATAATATTCCTGAGGCTATTTTTCCTTGCAAAAAGAACATATATATTGAATATATATAGCAAAAAGAATATATATAGAATATATATATTGAATATATATATATTCAAGAACATATGTGTATATATATATGTTCTTGCCTTCAGCAAATGCAGAACAAATGCAGGGACACTTCAAACATAGAGTGAAAACAGGTGTTAATGCCTTCACAATAGTTCATCAACCTTCTGGAACCCTGAAAGATTTATTTCTCTAGATACTTCATTGATTAAACTGATTAAACCTTTTTAAATCTGTTAAATTTAATTGTCGCTTGAGTGCCTTTGTAAGATGTTTGAAATATT
>NW_012114633.1:762690-813877 GCF_000951035.1 Colobus angolensis palliatus
TCTGCAAAATACTATCAGACTTCAAACAGTAAGTCTCAAGAATTGGAAAAAATATGAAAAAGAAGAATAACACAACTCAGTGCTTCAACTAAACATAAGCACACATAAACACAACTTTGCAAAAACACACAGGCACAATGGGTCAGAAATTATGACCAGTTTAGAGTCTAATGAGAAAAATATCCGTTGAGAAAGTGTCCTTAATTTGGATACTTAATTTGGATATTTTTTTAAAATCCCAAATGTGCAAAATTAAATATGTTATAAGGAGAATATAATGTAAAAATATGGGCGTCTATCTATCTCCTCAATTTATCTACTTCCTCAATTTTCAACCCACCAAAACGGCTGGTAATGTACATACAATGAAATCCAATCAATTTTCTAGCACCAAAAATGATTCATGTTCAGCCTTCCAGAACACCCATTCTTCAATCTCATTGAAATACGTACTTTTTCTACCTCTCTTTATTTTTCTACTTACATATCTCACCCCCAATTATTTTATTCCTTTTGGACATTCACTTTATAGAAACTTGAATTAGAAACTTTAACCTTCTTGTCCTTCTGCGTGAGCCTTGTAGTTCATGATGGTTAATATTTATACCATGCTCCAATGGGTTTAATTTACTTTCCAGGCATTATATGGTCATTTAAAGAATACTTATTTAAAGTTTATAATAAACAAAACATTTCAGGTGGTAAAGTTATACAGTTAAACAATGCAGGATATTTTACTACTTACCTTGAACTTATTACTTAACCTGACTAAAATTCATTTTGTCAATTTGAAAATGGAACTAACAATACTTATATTGCTTAGTTTTCATGAAGATAAAAGAGACTATGTATGTGAAAAACATCTGACATATAAGATGTGATATTTTAATTATTTCTGCTATTATTAATATTAATCTAAGTATTTGAATCATAGGGGCAGCAAATTCATGCTGAAATACACGTACTACGCAGTAAACAAAATAATGTCATGTTTCCTCTTTATTTTTAATGTTTTTTAACAGCTCACTCACTTTGTTTCTCATCTGTGAATAAGTCATTACAGTTATATCTATGTGTAGTCTAATCACATAATACTATTTTACCTTTTCCAGAAGAATAATTTATAGGAAGAGAATGTAAACTTTCAGGAATACTAATGTTCTTGGGGATTGGCATTACTCCCAGAAGTGCTACAAATAAACACCTGAACACTGTCTCTTTCAAAACCAGTAGGTTTAAATAGAATTCTGTTTAGGTTTTTGAATTGTGACATATGTTAATCCCATTAAGAGTCTCTGTATGAAAGTGATGTTAGCAGAATTTTAACATGGTATTATCAGGTAACTTGCCACTTTGCAATAAATATTCTGTAAATATTCTAACCCTGGGGAGTTTAAAACCAATAGGAAACTATTAAACAAACTATAGTTTGACTATTTGACTTCAACCAGTATGCATTATGGAGTCAGTAACACCTAACCTGTGTCCACAATTTATAGTCACATGTAATACAATATTATATATAGTATTATTGATATAATGTTTTATTGATATGTTTTATATTAAAATATTTACCATTCTTTTTATCTGCAAGTTGATCAAACAATAAAATTTATTTGCAAATAAATGTGGTTTAAAATACATTTAAAATTTTAACTAATAATAAATTTTTCTGTATTCTTGTCAATTGTTTATCATTGGTTTTGATGTTTGTTAAAATACATTTTTAAAATAGAGTGATATCGAGATTTTTCTATAAAAGTTCATGTCTTAAAGCTTTAATGTTCAGTAGTCATACCCATAACTTCAATGTATAGGACCATAATCAACAAGAAAGACTAAAAATTTATCCATGCCTCAATGCATAGGACAAAGGTGGCTTAGGCTCACTGATCCATGCTCATACTAAGGTACCTATTTCATAAAAAAGAAGGAAAACATAGTAAGTAAAGAGAAATACTGAGGAAGGAAGAAAGGGATTGAGGGAAGTGGAAAAAGGAGAGGAGGAAAACAAAATTTGGGGGGAAAAAAACCTAGTCAATTCCCCAGAGTACATTTTCTTTTCCTAGCCATATTTTCACGGAAGCAGCCACAGTTACAAATACTGATTCTACAAAGGCAAATGATTACCTTTCATGCTCAAGACACTGTGTTTGGTAATTGGTAATAGTAACATTCTTTCTTTCTTAGTGGGAGAGCTCCTGATTTGTGCTATGATGGAGGAAAATCTGCTAAAGGGTATGTATGGTGCCTTTTCCCTCTCCGTGCATCTATGAGAGACATTCCATATCCCATTGCTTTATGGGATGGTTCCAGCCAGCCTACTATAGTGTTAATTTAAATGACTTCCTGCTTCTACTACTTACTAATAAAAACATACCCTATTTTCAAACAAATAATCTGTTATCAAACAAAATATCTCAACCTGTATAATTCTCAAAAATAGTAACTTCCCTTTCCAAGCACAAAAGTTTGTCCTTTCTTTCTGTGTCTTTTATAACCATTGAAATTGTCCTTTGGGTTATGTAAGTAGTAGAAGCAGAAGAATTCCTTTGAAGGAATTTAATAAGAATTCCTTTGAAGGAATTTAATTTAAATTCCTTCAAAAAATATTTGAAGGAATATTTTGAAATATTCCTTCAAAATAACTATTGTAACACATCTAAACTCAAAAAATACAAAAATAATAATTGTTTAATTTGTGTGGATTCCATGTTATTGGGGGGAAAGGGAGATTAACACACAGTAGAGAAACATTGATGTGTGTCAATTTGAACAAATATAATTACAAGTTTTAACTGATTCCTCTTTGCAAAGCAAATTACCCTTCAAGGAAAGTGCTTGCAAGTCAGGCACCACTGGTGACAGCAACATGGGTGGCATATAAGTTATTCTTGAGCTTATGATATTCCTCAATTAAAATACCTTTCAAATCAAGTAAAACAGAAAGGAACAAGGTTTTCGCTGGGTGAGGTGGCTCGCACTTGTAATCCCAGCACTCTGGGAGGCAGAGGTGAGCAGACCACTTGAAGTCAGGAGTTCAAAATCAGCCTGGCCAACATGATGAAATTCGACAGCAGGAGAATCGCTTGAGCCTGGGGGAGGCAGATGTTGTGGTGAGCTGACTTCGCGCCACTGCACTCCAGTCTGGAAGACAAAGTAAGACAGGCTAAAAACAAAACAAAACAAAAAAATACATACAATAAACAAACAAACAAGATTTCCATGAAGTGGGAGTGACAGAAGACACTGTTCCAAAATGTGATGTCCTTTAGCCTCACAACAAAGCTAGGAATTACATACAAATATTTCCTCCACTACCTTTATAGTAATCAAAACACAGGTAAATATGTCTATAAGGGAAATTAAACTTGCCTGCTGAAATTATAAAAATTCCTCCAATTAGGGCCGGGCGCGGTGGCTCAAGCCTGTAATCCCAGCACTTTGGGAGGCCGAGACGGGCGGATCACGAGGTCAGAAGATGGAGACCATCCTGGCTAACACGGTGAAAACCCGTTTCTACTAAAAAAATACAAAAAACTAGCTGGGCAAGGTGGCGGGCGCCTGTAGTCCCAGCTACTCCGGAGGCTGAGGCAGGAGAATGGCGTAAACCCAGGAGGCGGAGCTTGCAGTGAGCTGAGATCCGGCCACTGCACTCCAGCCTGGGCGACAGAGCGAGACTCCCTCTCAAAAAAAAAAAAAAAAAATTCCTCCAATGGAATAGATTCACTGACTTTGAGTTAAGATGTAGAAAACACAAGATTTCTCTAAACCTGAGTCATGCACAATACAAGGTAAAGTATGAACACCCATCTGTATATATTTATGACATATATCCACACATATGTTTACACGTGTTTTTCAAATATCCCCAAAGTATCTCACATTTAAAGTACCGCTATTTATTTTAGTATCTAAGTAGTAAAGTATCTGAGCCAAACCCCATTCTACCTAATTCAGCAGGGGTGAACATACTCATGGTACAATTTTTTCAACTCCAGCTTTTGCACCACCATTATCAGGGTGTACGGGGCATCACAGATTTCTGTGTTCTTCCAGAAAGAAGCAGCTTCCCCTTTTCCTTCAACCTGGCCCTGAGAAGATTGAATGAAAAATCACTAGATAGGCTACCACTTTACACTCCAACTTTCTGCTTGGCTACACCACTGTATTTTTTTTCTTTTGATAAAAAATTTATTTCTCTGTAAATACAAATTCCAAACTCCTTTAGAATATATGTATGCATATATTACCATTGTATTTTTTAAAACTGTTGACTCAGAAGCATAGTAAATTAAACAAAGAGTATAAATAGCAAAAAAGTGAAAATAAAGTAAAACGTGTTAATTATTAACTGATGAGCAATTTTTTTCTTACATTTATTTTTATTTCCTTGACTAACTGTTCTCCTTACCCTTTAGGACTTAGGTTTCTTTTTCAGTATGCTACCCACAAATGGTGGACTGAAGGTCATCTTCTAAATATTAAATCCAACCTTTCTCCAGATCTCTTAATCTCTCTGAAATTTTTGACCTTACAACTATACCTCTGAAATTTTCTCCTCTCTGGACATCTATTGCACAGGATTATCCTATTTCTAATGAATTGTCTCTTTTTATCCTCTCACTTAGGGCTCTGATTGATTTTATTGATTTTACCAAATCTCTGTCCGTACTAATTCATTCCATACAATTACATCCAGCCCTGAACTCTTTCTGAAAGGTCAGTCACAAGCTGAACATTCCAACTGGCTTCTGGAGTCAATATGCAAATATGGTAGAGTCATTTCACTCTACTATTAACACAATTTTTTAAAGTCATTTTATGGAATGTGTGTGTGTGTGTGTGTGTGTGCGCAGGGGTATAAAAAACTGGTGAATTTGGGCAAAGGGTATATTGGAGTTCCTTGTACTATTGAAACTTTTGTATGAGTTTGAAATTATATCAATCTAAAAATTTACTGAAGCAAAGAGATATCAATTGAATTTGCCCTCATTTCTCTCATGTATCTTTACATTGTTCACTATCTTTCTCAAAACCTGGATTTGAGATTATGCTTGTTAAAAATCAAGGGTCTAACATTACATTTTTGGTTTCAGACCTGGTTGTTTCATTACAGGGAGTATGACTTTTGCTTATATATGAAATCTCTCAAATTATATTCTTTCTTGGAAATACGCACAATCATAGTACTTGTTTCACAGTGTTGTAAAGATTAAGGGAGATAGCCCTCATAAAATGGTTAGCATAGTACCTAGTTTATAGTAAAAAATGAGGATCAGAGTATAGAATTATTGACATTGTTGTTATTTCTCCTGTACCATCACATCTAATCAATTGCCAAGTTTATAAATCTCAACTATGTAATGCCATTATTCTTTCCCTGGTATATTCACATTATATGGCTCTACTCTGTGGGTGTTATTCCAAAGATTTTGTTACTCCCTGCTTCCAAACCATATTTTTCATAGCTGTTAAATTAATGGGCTAATACTACAATTCAAATTGTGTATTTTCTTTGCTTGTGAGCTTATTTCCTTTTATTATGTTCAAAATTAAGTCAAAGGCTTCAGCTTATCCTTAATATGACCCCATATCCAAAATATGACCCCAATATACTTGAAACTATTACTATCTTTCATTATTTACTACAGCTGTCTAATGGTACAGTCAGACTACCTGGAACTCTAAACATATGTCTTTTGCTTTGTTGCTGTTGCTTCTTTCTCATGCTGTACTACATACCATTTAGTTCTAATTCCCTTCCCCACTAAGGTTTTCTTCTGTCCAAGTCCCCTCTGCAGCTATCACATAAGATCACATTAAGGTAAATATTGTGCATGATAAATTCCTGACATTTCATTGGCTTAGCACAGCAGTTCGCTTATTGCTCATGGGATGCCTCAAACAGGTATCCCTGCATGGTAAGGCAACTCTCCTATACAAGGCAATTCAAGGACCCAGTCTCCTTCAATCATGTGGTTCTGCCATTTTCAATTCATGACTTACAAGATTACCAAGCTCATCTGCATCAGGTCAGTTAAGAGAAAACAAACATGGGGCGGCGGGGGCAGGAGGTTATGTCCTCACCCTGGTACTGCTGCATATATCATTTTTGCTCTCATTCCATTGCTTAAAACCGAGTCACATATTTACAGTTGACTTCAATGGAGTCTAACAATATAAACTGGCTCTGTGTCCAAGGAGAAGAAGAAACATATCTCTTAAATACTCTCTGCCACACCACATTTCTTTTCCATGAAACCCTTCATTTGCCTTCTAGACAAATGTCATGTATGATATGCAATAAGTAGATGGAAGCACAAAAACAAATTTGCATTTCTAAATTTGCAGTTAGTTATTATAAGATGTTACTATGAAAATTTTGTGTTAAGAATGTTATTAAAGTAGATTGTAAAATGAGATTATGTGTTCTCTTTATGGAAAGAGGGTGAATTCTCATCTGTATAGAACAGCGTATGTATTTATACCAGATGGCAAAAGGATGAGTTAATTAATCTCTCAAGGTCCCTTATGACTTTCTAATTCTAATGATTTAAATGCTTTTGAAAAGGTATCTCTATTTTATTTTCTATTGTAACAATGCACAAAACTTGAGTTGGGTTCTTAAGATTTCTGAATGTCAGTGCAAATGGTATTTTCATAGGGTAGATTTGTAAAAACTATTATTTAAATTATTTTACAGAATTAAAGAGAGCTAAATAAAATTACAGAGGATACTCTCCCTGCATCTTATTATGGAGAAGTTAAATCCCATTGAAATTTAATAAATAAAGTTTTGTTGCCTAGATTTTGAAATTATGCTATGAAAACAGGCTGCATTGCAAACCTATCCAGAAAATATAAAATATAATGGGCCCTTAAGAGACAATGCTGTACTTGGTGTTTTCACTAGCTGCATAGATAGCTTTCTCCAGATGTTGCCAGGCAACAACAGCTCATATGAAGAGATTTTTTGTTCATAAACCAAACCTTGCTGGTAATACAATGAAGCTTAAGATTTTTACCACCTGTTCAGGTAGAATTAAAAGCAAAATAACTATAGTCATAATAATAAATAAAAAATCAGTTTGTATGTTTTTAATTTAAAAAATGACAGTGGCCTTGTAGAGAGATCTATAGTTGGAATAATAGGTCTCGAACTAGTCGTTATGAGTGTTTTCTACAATTTTTAACAATTTACCGTGAATATTGTGTACTTGTATCTTCAAAATTGTCTGGCTTGCTTAAGCACTTTACAGATATATTATTCGGATGTCAGCTTGTTTTTATCTTGGATTTTATCTTTTCATGTGTGCATAATTTTAAGTGAAATCATCTTCACCCCATGTTTACCTATAAATTTATTATTCTCTGTTACAAGCAGTTCTCTGTTATCTGGATTGGCTGGGACCATTATGTTCTCATTATTCAAATATTCTAGTTCTAATATACCTCATATATGGATTACTAATATCAAAGTACAGTTCTATGAAAATTACCCTAGTGTTGACATTATAATAGCTGAAATTGCTACTTTTATATGTATACAGCATTACAGTTTCACTTATTTTAATCATCATTTATACAAAAACTTAGAATATACATGGCAATAATTTAGTGTGTTTCAAATAACTGTCTTTTTCCTCAGGAAGCATATAATGTTTGGTTTTATATAATATGATTCAAAACAGAGTGAAAACTGCGAAGATAATATGTATATACAATGGAGAAAAATATTCATTCTCCAAAGAGATGTATCACAATGACATCCTTTACATTATTGCAGAGTCAAATCATGTTATCAGTTTTTGATGTATAAAGATCTATTATATTTTATGACATTCTTTGTGTTGTATAGTTTTTTCTCAGTTTTGTTTCCACCTCCTTACAAATAATTTTTTTACATCAACGACTAGGTAGAAATTTTTCATTTTGTTGAGGAACGTGCTTAAATTTCTCAAACTCTGAGATAGGAGAGTCACTTTCCTGGTGAATGCAACTGTAAAATGAATGTTTCAATATTTATATCTCTATAATATATGGCACTTAGAGGTTAATACTTGTCATGGCTAATTGTAGGTGTCAACTTGCCTGGATTAAAGAACATCTAGAGAAGTGATAAAGTATTATTTGTAGGTATGCCTGTGATGGTGTTTCTGGAGGAGATTGGCATGTGAGTCCAAGTGAACTAAGTCTGGAAGATCTACCATCCATATAGGCAAACAACATCTAATTGGCTGGGTGTCAAGATAGAGCAAAAACAGAGCAAAAGGGAACTGGTCTCTCTCCCTCTTACAGCTGATTTACACTTTTATTTTATTTTATTTTATTTTTGCCGCTGGGCATTAGAACTCCAGATTCTCTAGCCTTTGGGCTCCAGGACTCACACGAGTAGCCCCCATAGGTTCTCAGGCCTTCATATTTGAACTGAATTACACTAACTGCATACCAGGGTCTCCAGGTAGCAGACAGTCTGTCATGGGACTTCTCAGCCTCTATAATTGCATGAGCCAGTTCTTCTAGTGAATATCCTTTCATATTTCTTATTTGTTCTCTCTCTTGAGAAAACCCTGACTAATACAATACTCAAATCCATATAATCCACAGGGTCACCTATTAAGGAATTTATTATTATCTTCATTTTGTAACTGAATAAGGTGAGGAGACTTACATTGCAAAGATTATAGAATTCATAATTTGTAACTATTATGAGTCCATTTCAAACCTCTACTTCCAGTATGATGAAATAGCTGGTATTTTACTAACATTTCACTGATTGTAACTAAATATCTGAATACAGAAACATAGCAGGGAGAGAGAGAGAGGAAGAAGAGCAAGAACTGAAGGGACAGAATCCTGGAAAGAGTGTGTATTTATTTTCTTGTGCTGCTGTAACAAATTATGACAAATGAATGGCTTAAAACAACACGAAGTTACTACATTATAGATCGGGGCCTTAAGAAGCTAAAATCAAAGTGTTGACAGAGCTGCTTTCTTTCTGAAAGCTCTAGGGGACAGTTTATTTCCTTACCTTTTCAAGCTTCTAGAGGATTCCCACATTCCTTGGCCAGGTATCACCTTTAGCAATAACATCACTTCAAACTCTGCTTCTGCCTTCGCTTCTCCTTCTTAGTCTTTGACACCTCTTACTTTCTCTTAGGACATCCTGTGTGATTACATTGAGCCCTTCCAGAAGGGCAGTCTCCCCATCTCAAGATCCTTCATTTATTCATATCTGCAAGTATTTTTTGCCATGTAAAGAAACACATTCATGGGTTTCAGGAATTAAGGAATGGATATCTTGGGGATCCAGTATTATGCTTCCCACAGAAGAAAAATGGCTTGAGATGAGGCTGCACACACCACTCCTTTTGTCTTGACATTTGACATTATGCAGCATGAACCACAGTCAGAATCTGAAGAGTCACACTTGGTTGCATAGAGGATGAACAGAATAGAGCAGCCTACAACCTTTGGCTGGGTAGACAAATCTGATTTCTGCGCTACCAAGGTAGCCAGAATCAAGGTACCAATGTCATAGAGAAAAGAGACTCTATAGAAACAACCTCAATATTCTGCATACAATTTCCTCTCAAGATATAAAATAGCCTCTTGTCTGTGTCTGTGTAGATTTAGAAACCAATTAATCAGACAAAAGCCAAACAGAATGAAAATGACAAAAGTTAAAAACTATTATAGATGGACCCTAAGGTTGCCCCTCATCCATGATTCCAAGGTTTGGTCTTCATGATCTTGTAAAATTCTTCCTTCTTCCCTTGAATGTGGGTGAGACCTATGACTTCCTGTACATAATAGAATCTGATGAAGGTGATATGATATCACTGTCATAGTTATTTTACATTAGGCTTTGTCTTGTTAGAATAATCACTTTAGAGACTCCCTTGCTGGCTTAATGAAGTAAGTGGTCATGTAGAGTTTCCAAAACGATAAGCAACTATGACCAGCTTTTAAGAACTATAGGCTGATATTAGGAGCTGAGAGTTCACCAAGCAACAGGCACCAAGAAGCTGAGCTCCGAGTTATACGGCCACAAGGAAATGAATTCAGTTAGTAACATACGTGAGCACATAGGAAACTATTTTGTGAATTTTCAGTAATGTCCTTTCTCCCCTCCCCTCCCCTCTCCTCCCCTCCCCTCTCCTTCCCCTCCCTTCTCTTTTCTTTTTTAACGGAGTCTTGCTTTGTCACCCAGGATGGGGTACAGTGGCATGATCTCAGCTCCCAGTAACCTCTGCCTCCCGGGTTCAAGCGATTCCTCTGCCTCAGTGTCTGAGTAGCTGGGATTACAGGCAAGCGCACCACACCCGGCTAATTTTTATATTTTTAGTAGAGACAGCTACTGTTGTCTCTACTATGTTGGCCAGGCTGGTCTTGAACTCCTGACCTCATGTTGTCTGCCCACTTGGCCTCCCAAAGTGCTGGGATTACAGGCGTGAGTCACCATCCCCGGCCTTAATGTCCATTTTCTACATGAGAAATTTGGTTTGTCTGTAGACTAACCCTATGAAATAATCCTTATCATCTTAATTTCACCAGGAAGAAATATGAGACCCACAAATTTTAGATAAATTTCCCGTTAACCACACAACTATTAATCAAGAGCTAAGGTTCTAATGCAACTCTTTTAGATTCCTAAGGCTATGCTGAACGATTAAAGTTATATAATCTTATGTCCCTGTTGGAGATACCAGAAAACAAATTACCCCTTTATCCCAAAAAGTAAAGTTGCTCAGCACAGTGGCACATGTCTATGTTTCCAGCTTCGCAGGAGGTTGAGGTGGGATGATTGCTTGAACCCTGGAGTTTGAGGCCAGCCAGGCAACATAGTGGGACCCTAACTCTACAATAAACAAACAAATAAAAAGAAAAATTACACCAAGAGAGGGCTGCAATACTTTTTATGATCTATCCTTAAAAGTCTCAGGAAGTTGTTTCTAGGGCATTCTATTGGTGAAACAAGCCACTAACACCAGTGCAGATTCAAAAGAATGGCTGGGATGGACTCCACCTGTTGATGGAGTAATTAAAAGAAAAAAGGTAAACAGCTTAATGACATTCATCATGAAGGCAGGCTACCACATGCTCTATCTTCTGGTTGACTGCAATCAATGGAAAGCAAGGACTAGGAACCTGAAAAGAGAGTAAAATCTTCCTATTAAAGTGATCATTATCCATTTGATCATAGGTTGCCAATGTCTGTTTCCTTCTGACTTTTATTAGCAATGGATATATCACCTGTTAGATACCTCCTCTACGTAAGCTACAAGTCTTCCTGGGGTCTTTCCATCTCCATCTCCTTGACCCTTTTTTCCTAAATGGTGCTAAAATGTTTCCACTATTGCTAAACCCTGGGTCTTGTAGTGGTTGGAAGAATCACTAGCTTTGTTACTTGTCTTAACCACATCTATAGATTTCTGAAATTGCACACATTTATACCATGCATTGTAGATAACATATTTTTTATATTATCTAATCATCCTTTTTCAAAGTGCCACTTGTTTACAACATGCCTGAAGCAATACACAGGGAAACCTCAGTAGAAATTAAATTGATAAATATATCAAAGCAGGAACATATTATAATTTTATATTATAATTATAATTTGTATTCAAAATTATTGTAATTTGTTCTGGAGGTCATATTCTTTTTATTGGGGCACAATTTACATGTAATAAAATATACCAACCTTAAGTGTACAACTAAAATATTTTTGAAATTTTATACGCCTGTGTAACCACCATCCTAATCAAGGTATAGAACTTTCGTATCAGTCAAAACAAAATCTCATGACCCTTTCCAGTCAACCTGATCTACTTTTGTACTTTATAGTTGTACAATATAATGCATTAAACATTCATGTAGGAACACCTTGTCAGGGTCTTTGTCATTTAAAAGAGGCTATTTTAAAATATGAAAAAGGGCTTATATTGGTATGGCAAGAAACAGTAAAATTATAATTCAGAGAAAAATTGCAATTAATTGTGGAACCGCTATATGTAGAGAATAAAGATAAAATTTTAATTAGATAAGACACACTTCTGAAGTTATATGTCACTAACCAAAAAATAAGCTTTGATTCACCTCATCTAAATATGGATTCAGCATGAGGACAGTTGAACGTTTTTATCAAAAGTGAGCTCTGTCAATTTTAGAAAGAGAACAGTCTGCAAATTTTCTTATAAAATAAGGTTTTCTATTGGGTGCATCACCTTATACAGTAGGAATCAGATGGAGAAAAAGTAACTGGAACAACTTAAGTTAAAGACAAATTTTATCCACAGAGATATAAAAGCTGTTAGAACATGCCACTTGTTTAGATTACTATTGTGGCAAAACAAATCACCTCAAAATTTAGCAGCTGAAAACAACTACTTTATCTTGCTCACTGTTTGGTGAGTTAGGAATCCTGGAATGGATTGACTGGGTGGTTCTTAGTTGGACTTTCATGTTTCAGATGTTGGATGAGGCTACAGTTATCTGAAAGCTCAAGTGGGCTGGCCTCCAAGATGGCCCACTCAAGTGGCTGGCAGCTGAGGCTAGATGACAGCTGGGAACTCAATTGGAGCTATTTAACAGATCATCTACACATGGCCTCTCCAGCTTGGTGATCTCATGGTAGTCGGCATTCTTAGATAGCTGATAGCATTTCCTAGAAAGAACATCACAAGAGAATCAATCAGGTAGAAGCTACATGACCTTGCAACATTGGCCTTGAACGTCATAAAGTCTTAGTTCTACCACATTCTATTTGTGTAATATTTTCAAGGGTACCCAGAATCAATAAGCCTAGAATCAATGCAGCCCCCTGTAAAAGGAAGAATGTCAAAACACAGAACTGCTATGAGCGAAAGGGGCAAGGCCAAGGGTTGTATGTGTTTAGATCATTCATTATTGGAATGTACTCCTTGAAAAAGTTCACAGACAATCAAAGCCATGAAAGGATACACATGTGAAGATTTGGGTTTCAGAAAGTCACTGTACATAGCTTAGTTTTAAGAGGCCAGATTTTAATTGCGTGATAGTGTTAAGCTACTGCCTTTAGAAAAATATCTTTTGAATTTTAAAAACAAATGCCTTACCTTTTCAATTTACATATTAGTTACTATGGCAAGGTAAAAAAAAAAAAAATGACTCTAAACTTAGTTGTTTAAACAATACTACTTAGTATGTCTGTTTCTGTAGTCAGGAATCTGGGTGCAGTTTAGTTAAGGTTTACGGCTCAGGATCTTTCACAAAGTGCCATCCTGTCCTGAGGTAATTTCAAGGCTTTCTTGGGAGGAATTCACTTCCAAACTTGCTTATAGGGCTGCCAGCGGGATTCAGTATCTTTAAGCCTTTGGTCTGGGTGTCCTTTACTGGCTTTTGGCTGGAGGCTACACTCACATTCCTGCCTCATGGGTATCTCCATGGGGCAACTTGCAACATTGGAACTTGCTTCCTCAGTGTTACCAAGCCACAAGAGCCAGAAAGAGAGAGAAAGGAGTGCCAGCAAGACAGATGTCTTTTATAGCTTGATTTTGAAGTGAATCCCATTCCTTCTGCCATATATTTTTTATTTTTCATGAGAGGCAAGTCAGTAGGTCTAGTCCACACTCTACAGGAAGAAGTTGCACAAGGGCATGAGTCCCTGGAGATGGAGAACACTGGGAGTCAGCTTAGAAGCTGCTATCAGAGTTTACATTGCATTTCATTTTAATAATATTTCCATGTTTTATTTGTATGCTCTTTGCTGTTGGTTCTAACTGAAAGTTATATTTTAATTGTTCTTACCTTCTTTTGTTTCGTTTCTCTTTTATGGCACTTTCTTTTTGTTTTTGTATTTTTCTTTTCTTGTTAATAATTTAAAATTATCACATTTCTGTTAACATTTTAATTAACTTGTTTTAATTTTTTCATTACTTTATTGTTAATTTCATCTTTTTTTTACTGAAAATTTGTTACATTTTCCCTGATATTTTCTTCTGTTAACTTTTGAAAAAGCCAGGCAAGATGGTATAGCTACTTTGGAAAACAGTGTGGCCGTTTCTTTTATAACAAAACCTATTCCTGCCATATCATCTAGTAATCATGCTTCTTGGTATTTACACAATGGAGTTGAAAACTTATGTGCATACAAAACTTGCACATGGGTGTTATATAGGCTTTAAAATAATTGCTAAAACTTGGAGGCAACCAAGACGTCCCTCAGTAAGTGAATGGGATAAATAACTATGAGACATCAAATCAATGGAATATTATTCAGCAGTCGAAAGAAATGAACTATCAAGCCATAAAAAGACCTAGAGAAAACAAACGTATACTAATTACTAAGTGAGAGAAACCAATCTGAAAATGTGTCATATTGTATATATTTATGATTCCAACTTTGTGACATTCTGGAAAAAAGCAAAGCTATGGAAACAATAAAAAGATCAGTACTTGCCAGAGCTTACGGGGGAGGGAGGGATAATAGAGCAAAGAGGATTTACAGGGCAGTGAAACTATTGTACATGATAACATAATAGTGGATACATGTCATTATAAATTTGTTCAAACCTATAGCATGTACAATACTGAGTGAAACCTGATGTATACTGTAAATTTTGGATAATAATGTGACATTGTATGTTCATTAATTGTACCACCTGGTGGACAACGTTGATAACGGGGAGACTGTGCATGTGGAGGGGACAAAGGTATATGGGAAATATCTGTACCTTCCACTCAATTTTGCTGTGAACCTAAAACTCCTCTAAAAATAGTCTTTTAAAAAAAGTCAGGCAACAAGCACAGTGATGGACATGTGTGAGCAGTTTTCCTAACTTTTAAGTGGGCATTAAAAAAATGGGCATATAAGGGAATATGTTAGTTCTACAGCAGTCCTTTTATATTCCCTTATTTTGATTTCTTTCACATCTTCCAAATATATCTTCCCCTCTTTTTAAAGTTGTTGAATAAGCTTTTATTAAAATTTGAATCCATGAGTACTTCTGAATGCTACCAAAAATGTTGAGTTTTCTTAAATCAATTAATCTTTTCTATGTTACTTATTTTTAAATATTCATTTAAAACGTAATGGATCATTCTATCATTTCACGAGAAGTTAAGTCCCAGAAACTCTTGATATTTTCTCTATTTCCCTTCTGCTTCACCTATTCAACCTTTTTTCCCCTTCTGCTGAAGTTCTGACAATAACTAATATTTTCATTGTCTATGCAGTTTGCCTTTTATTAAGATTGTCAACAATACGTATTTTTATTCATTGAGTATGTAGCCTTTAGAAACTGACATTAACTTAGCATTATGTATTTAGCTCATCCATGTCTTTCTAGGGCTTGTACATAATTTCTTTCTATCACTGTATCAGAGTCTATTGTGTGGTTATATCATACAATATATCCATTGATCCAATCACCTATTGAAAGATAATTTGTTTTTTTCTAGGTTTTGGTCATTATAAATAAAGCTCTTATAAGTGTTTGTGTGCAGGTTTTTGTGTGGACACAAATCATCAGATCAGTTCAGTAAACATTTGGGAACATGATTTCTGGATCATATCATAATACCTTCGTTGTTGTATGAAACTGTCAGAACTATCTTCCAAAATGACTGTATAATTTTGCATTCTGACCACCACTGGATGATATTTTCTTGTGCTACATCTTCACCAGCAGGATGCATTGTAACAGTTTTGAATTAAAACCATTCTAATAGGTGTGTAATAGTATCTCATTGTTGATTTAACATGTATTTCTTTAATGATGCACAATATTCGGCATTCTTTTGCATGCTATTTGCCATTTGCATCTCCTCCAAGGTAACCTGCCAGTCCTGGTCTTCTGTACAATTTTATAAATTTGAGGTTTGTGTTCTTATTCCTGAGTTTTAATAGTTAGCTTTTTAATTTGGGATGTGAATCCGTTATCAGATATATGTTTTGAAATATTTTATACCTCTTTGTGGTTTGTCTCAATTTTTTCATCAGTATCTCATAGAGCAGTTTTCAATTTTAATAAAGTCTAGCTTCTTAATGTTTTTGTCCATTCTTGATATTTTGCCTTTCCATATAGACTTTATAAATATTTTGCTAATATCTACACAACAGTTTGCTAGGATTTTGAGGAGGACTGTGTTAAGTCTATTGGTCAAGTTTGGAAGAATTGGCATCTTAACAATATTGGGTGTTCTAGTCCACGAATATGAAATATATCTCCATTTATTTAGACCTACTTTGGTTATTTTACTAGAGTTCTCAAGTTTCCCCCATATACACTGTGGATGTATTTTATTAGATTTTGTGTGTGTATGTGTGTGCGTATTATACATGGCATATAAAAATTTTCAAAATGCCGTTGTTCATTGCTGTTCTGTGGCCCCGTCTGCTGTGTTTAAAACCAGCAGTGAAACATTCAAGTTTCTCTCCTGCTCTGTAATTTCTGCTTCTATCATCATGTTGCCATCTCATATGGCAACATGATGCCTCCTCATATCGACCTTTGTGACTGCATTGTTCCCATTCAGATAAACCAATATAATTTTCCTGTCTCAAAATTGTTAAATGCATAACATCTTCAATGTCCCTTTTGTCATGTAAGATAATATAACAGGTTTCAGGGATTAGGACACATGCATCACTGGGCAACCATTATTATGTCTATCAAACCTTGCATCCTGTGACCTTGCTCTACTCCCTTGTAGGTTGTAGAAGTTTTGCTCTTGTCAATCCTTTGGGATTTTATACATAGATATCATATTATCTCTGAAAAATAGTTTTATTTTCTTCCTTCCCAACCTGTATACTTTTGTATTATCTACTGTACTAGCCAGTAATAACAAGACAATGCTGAACAAAAGTGACTAGAGAGAATATCCTACCTTGTTCAAATCTTAGTTGAAAAGTATCCGGTTTCGTACTAGTAAGTATGATATTAGCTGTAGGTTTCTTTGTGGCTGTTCTTTATCAAATTAAGGGAGTTCCCTTGTATTACAAATTTGCTGGAGAGGAGAAAACTCTGCTACCATGCTAGCTTTGGAGATGAAGGGAGTGGCCCTAAGCCAAGGAATGCAGGCTGCTTTTGAAAATTGAAAAACGCAAAAAAACAGGATCTCCCCTGCAGTGTCCCCTCTAAACTCAAGAAAGAAGGCAGCGTTGAAGAATCATTTTAAACTTCTGACACCTACAATGGTAAGGGAACAAATTTATGTTACTTTATGCCACTAATTTTCTGGAAACATTACAGCAGGAATAGAAAAGTAATCATTATTATTATTTATTTTTTATCTTCAGCAAACTCAAAGCTATTGGATTATCTCCTTTTTAAGTTTTGATACTTTGTGTCTTTCATGGAATTAAACCATTTATCCTGTTTTCAATTTTGTAGAAATGAAGGCATCCATTTTACTCTTTCATTATCCTTTTAATATCTATGGAATTACTAATGATGATAACTCTTTTATTTCTGATATTGGTAATTTATATGTTCTCTCTTTTTTCTTGGTTAACCTAGCTTGAAGTATATCAATTGCATTAATCTTTACAAGAACCCATTTTGGGTTTTATTGATTTTCTCTAATTTTGTTCCCAACTTTATTAATTTCCATTCCATTTTTAAATTTCTTTTCTTCTGCTTGCTTTAGGCTTAAATTGCCCTTCTTTTTCTAGTCTCCTATCATGGAAGTTCAGGTTATTGTTATTAAATGTGGAGGGGAGAGGGGAGGATAGGGACAAGGGATGAATAACTAACTATTGGGTACTGTGATCAAGACCTGGCTGACAGAATTATTCATACTCAAAACCTCAGCTTCACACAATTTATGCAGGTAACATACCTGCACATGTACCTACTGAATTTAAAATAAAAGTTGACTAAACAAACACATCTTTCTTCTCTGATAATACATGCTTTTTATGTTATAAATTTCCCACCAGGCACTATTTTCTCTGTATCCAAACATTTTGAAAAGTTGAATTTTTAATTTTCATTTAGTTCTAATTTTTTAAAAATATTTATCCTAAGATTTCTTTGATTTATGTGCTATTTAAAATTATGTTAGGATATCCATCTATCTTCATGTTATTGATCTCTAGTGTAATTCCACTGTGTTGAAGAACATACTTTGTATGCTACCTCTTATGTTAAATTTGTTAAGGTGTGCTCTATAGCCCAGACTGCAGTCTGTCTTGGTGAATGTTCCACGAGAGCTTTGAGAAAATGGTTTATTCTGCTGTTGTTTGAAGTATTCTACAAAATGTTTCAATTAGATCAAGTTGGTTGGTAGTGCTGTTAAGATGAACTATATTCTTACTGATTTTCTATCTGCTTAATTTATCACTTACTGAAAGAGGGTTGTTGAAGTCTCCACCTATAATGGAATCATATATTTCTTTTTGCAGTTTTATCAGTTTTTGCCTCACATATTTTGATATTCAATTATTTGATGCAAACACATTAAGGATTATTATGCCATCTTAGAGTACGGACAACTTTACCATTTTATAATGCCCCTCTTTATCCTTGATGATTTTCCTTGTTTTGAATTCTGCTTTATTGAAAATTAATATAGCTACTTGGTCTAGTTTGAATGTGGTATATCATTCCAGATGCATTTTATTTAAGCTATCTAGGTCTCTATACTTAAAATGAGATTTTGTAGAAAACATGTAGTTGCCTTAACTTATACTCACTCTAACAATCTCTGTTTTGTAATTGATATATTTAGACCTTTCACATATAAAGCAACTATGGGCATAGTTGGATAATATCCATAACACATACAACTGTTTTTACTCATTGCACTTTTAAATTTTTTCTCATTTTAATAATTATCTTATTTTAAGTGAACATTTTATATACTTCTTTTTCATTTCATTTCTTAGCACTTAAATTATACCTTTTTATGTTTAAGTGTTTGTGCTAGAGTTTGTAGTACACATTTCTAACTAACCTAACCCTGTCTTCAAATAACACTGTGACATTTCACATGTAGTACAGATAACTTATAAGAGTATTCCAAATTCCTCACTCCTGTTCCTTATGAGATTACTGCCATTCATTTTACTTACCCACGTGCTTTGGCACTGAATACATTGTTAATAGTATAATTTTAAACAGTTTCCATGAAGAATTTTAAAATAAGGAGTAAATCTGTATTTTTCTGTATTTCTTCACTTACAGACTTTCTTTCTTTAGATCCAAGTTTCTCACATACATCATTTTTATTCTACCAGAGGGCTTTAAATATTTCTTGTGTGGCAGGTCTAATGATAATGAGTTGTCTCATTCTTTTTTTTTTAATTTGAGAACAGTTTTATTTCTTTCATTTTGAAGAGTAAATTCATTAGATATAAAATTCCCAATGTTGTTATTATTTTTTCTTTCAAGGCTTTAAATATTGTACTCCACTTTCTTCTTAATAGCATGACTTCTCAGAAAAAGTCCAGGGTAATTTTTACCTTTTTATTCATTAGGTATGGCGTCTCACACCCCCAATCAGAAAAAAAAACCTTTAAAGATGTTTTTGCCTTGTCTTTAGTTTTCTGCGGTTTGAAAATGGTGAGTTGCTACAGACTGAATTGTATCCCTCTAAAATTTGTTTGTTGAATCCCTAAGTCCCAGTGTGATGGTATCTGGAGAGGGAGCTTTTGAGAGATAATTAGGTCTAGATGAGGTCATGAAGGCGGGACCCTTACAATGGGATTATTGCCCTTCCTAGTTAAAACAACAGAAAACTTGTTGTGTTTCACTCTACCATGGGAGGACACAGCAAGAAGGTAACCAAATTCTGCCAGCCAGGAAGACAGCCCTCACCAGAATTTCACCTCACTGGAACCCTGAACTTGGAGTTCCAACCTCTTAAACTGTGAGAAACAAATTTCTGTTCTTTAAACCACCCGGTCTATGGGATTTTATTATAGTAGCCTGAGAAGATTAAGACATATGAATAGGTGTAGGATATTCTTAAAATGTATCCGCATGACTTTCTGTAAAATTCCTGATTCGTTGGTCTCGTCTCTGATGTCAATTTTGAATAATTCCCAGCCATTTTTACTTACTATGATAAACCTCTTGAACTTGCCCCACACATCTTGGATGTTCTTTCTGGAATTTTTTATTTGTTTGTTTTTGTTTTTTGAGACAGAGTCTTATTCTGTCACCAAAGCTGGAGTGCAGTGCTGCGATCTCGGCTCACTGTAACCCCCGCCTTCCAGGTTCAAGGGATTCTCCTGCCTCAGACGCCTGAGTAGCTGGGATTACAGGCATGTATCACCACGCCCAGCTAATTTTTGTATTTTTAATAGTGCCGGGATTTCACCGTGTTGGTCAGGCTGATCTTCAACTCCTGACATTGTGATCTGCCCAGCTCGGCCTCCCAAAATATGGGGATTACAGTCATGAGCCACCGTGCCTGGACTCTGGGTTTTAATATTGGTTTGTTTGTTTGTTTGTTTGATCTTTGCATTTCAGTTTGGCAAGTTCACTACTTTTTTCATTGGCTTTGTTCAGTCTAATAATGGCCTATCAATACTGTTTTCAATAGTTTATGTCCTTGTATCTTTTACAGTGTTTTTGATTTCTAGAAGTTATTTTTGAATTATCTTAGACTTACCATCTCTCAATTTATATTGCCCATGTTGTTGCATTTTGCCTTTCCATTAGAACCCTTTACATGTTAAATCATAGTTATTTTAAATTTCTATCTGGTAAGTCCAACATTTCTGACATATGTGAGTCTGCTTCTGATCATTTCATTTTCTCTTCAAACTGTATTTTGCCTTTTTTATGCCTTGGAACCTTTTGTTAAAACCTGAGCACTGTGTATTGAGAAACGGACAAATAAAGGGAACAGAATTTTACTACAAAATTTTACTTTAACTTGGCTAAGAGTTAGGCTATATTTAATGTTTGCTATATGCAGAGAGGCTTCATTTTCCTCATGTGTCACTGTTTTTGTTTCCCTTGTTCTTTTAGTTTTCTCTAATAACTCCCACATAAGTCTGCTTCTTGTAGCTCTTTCTCTTGAAATCCCCTGTAATTATGCTGAGACCCTGTTAAGGTAGTGTTAAAGTGTGCGGTAGGAAAACCTCAGTCTTTACATGGACTTATGACCCTGGGTTATGACCCATATAATAGTTTCTTACATTTTATCATCCTTAGATGAGGCAGGCAGGCTAGGAAGTGTGGACAGAACAAAGACAGATTTGTGCTTATAAGGAAACCAGATATTTGATAAATGTAGATAAACATAAATAAAGGGTGAAGTTTTCAACAATTATTTTGGGTGTTTTTTAGTTATTAGCTTCCTATCGCTGCAGTAAGAAATTACCATAAATTTGTTCACTTGAAACAATAGAAATTTATTCTCTCATTCTGGAGGACGGAAGGTGCTAGCAAGACCACACTCCCTCCAAAGGTGTTGCTGGAAGGGGGTCTGATCCACACCCCAAGACAGGGTTCTTGGATCTCGTGCAAGGAAGAACTCAGGATGAGTCCATAGAGTAAAGTGAAAACAAGTTTATTAAGAAAGTAAAGGAAAAAAAGAGGGGCTACTCCATAGCCAGAGCAGTAACATGGGCTGCTTAACTGAATATACTTATAGTTATTTCTTGATTATATGCTTAACAAGGTGTGACTTATTCATGAGTGTTCTGGGAAAGGAGTGGGGATTTACCTGAACTAAGGGTTCCTCTCTCCTTGGACCATATAAGGTAACTTCTAGAAATTGCCGTGGCATTTGTAAACTGTCATGGTGCTGGTGGGAGTGTCTTTTAGCATGCCAATGTATTATAATTAGTGTATAATGAGCAGTGAAGACAGCCAGAGGTCACTTTCATCACCATATTGGTTTTTACAAATTTTGGCTGACTTCTTTACCACATCCTGTTTTATCAGCAGACTTTGTGACCTGTATCTTGTGCCAACCTCCTATCTCATCCTGTGACTGAGAATGCCTAATATCCTGGGAAAGCAGCCCAGTTAGTCTCAGCTTTACTTTACCCAGCTCTTATTCAGGATGAATTCAGTCTGGCTCAAACATCTCTGACAAAGGGTCTATGAGAGAATATTTCTGTGCCTCTTCTAGTTTCTGATGGCTCCAGGTGTTGTCTGGGTCAGGTAGCATAGCTGTAATTTCTGCCTCCATCTTCACATAACATTCCCCTCTGTATGTCCTCTCCTCTTCTCTTTTCTTATAGAGATACTTGCTATTGAATTTAATCTTGATCCTTAATTACATGTGCAAATACCTTTTCTCCAATAAAGTCATACTCACAAGTTCTAGGGATTAGGATTTGCACATATCTTTTTTGGGGAGCCACAATTCCATACACTATAACACCAACGTAGAAAACCAAATTATTTTTCATTTCACACTGTATTTCAGATTGATTAGTTACCTAAGTGCAAAAAGGAGAGTGTAAACATTGAATTATGTTGTAAGATAATATATTTAAGATATCAGATTACGAAAGAATTTACTAAATAATATTCATAAGGAAAAATATATAAGCATACTTTTGATAAATTTGAGTATATTATAATTAAAAGTTTTGTTTATTAAAGAATGCTAAGAAAAGTGAAAAAAATGGAGTCTATGTCCTTAATACATGGGAAAGTATAACACCTAAGTAAGAAAATTATAAGCGACTAAATATAATAGCATGTTATACTTAGGAATGGATTTCTGACAGAAGAGGAATTACAAATGGCCTATAAACATATGAAATATTGTCAAATTCATTAGTAACCAAAAAAGCTCACTTGAAAACTGCAACGTAGTATCACTGCACAACTATTAGATTTGCAAAATAAAAGCTCTGAAAATGCTGAGAGTGCCTTGATATGCAGCTACATAAATTTTCATGGAGTGTTAGTGTGAGTAGAAATTCATGTAATCTCTTTGGAACACCTTTTGGCATCACCTACAAATATAATTAAGTACCCTTTTATTTACTTTTCCTTTTCATATCTAGTGGTAGTAAAAAAAAAAAAAATGCCATAAAGCAGAAACAGCTAAAAAGAAGAACCTACAATAGGACTTACTCACCTATTGGAAAAAAAAAAATTGAAACCTATTTCTACACATTGAACTATAGAGGTGGTTCAAAACTCAAGGATATCCCACTTGGGGAATTCTATTTATACACGAACTAGGTGATCTGAATCCAGTTAAGGGATATGCAACACCTCAAAGGAGAGCACATAACTAAATTTTATTTAAAATATTGTATATGTTAATTACTAAATTTTGTTCCTTTCTCTCTCCAAGTCCTTCATTCAATTCCATATTTATCATTAGGTCAGGTTACAAAAAAGTGAATATGTGTATAAATTTAGTCTTCATCTCTACACTGAACAGAAAAGAAAAAACTGATTATTTTCAGTGAAAATAATATCAAATTCTCCATATTACATCAGAGTAAATGTACTGTCAACACAAGGCCATCAAAGCATGTACAAAGTTAAAAGAATGAGGATACATGCAACCGATGTGTCAAAGGCAAAGTTCAAAACCTAGAAAAAATATATCTTATGGAATAAAAGGAAATTTGTCATAATTTTTGTATCTTAGAATATATTAATAAATATTAAATGTAATATAACAAGAGTTATAGAAAATAAAAGTAGAAATTTAAGACCTAATAATGAAATAGACAAAAATTTATTTTGGATTAATAAACAAATTAAAACAGGAGTGAACTGAATAGGTACCACTAAAAATCAAGTTATTACCAACAAAAGATGACTTAGAGTAATCATAACATGCTGAATAAAGTTGTGTTAAAAGCGATTAGAGACTGAAACACGTAAATAAAAAGCCATATAATGTATGCCTCTAAATGTGAGAATAATAAAAAAATCAATTCATAACATTGAAAATACATAAAGTCGGCCGGGCGCGGTGGCTCAAGCCTGTAATCCCAGCACTTTGGGAGGCCGAGACGGGCGGATCACGAGGTCAGGAGATCGAGGCCATCCTGGCTAACCCGGTGAAACCCCGTCTCTACTAAAAAATACAAAAAACTAGCCGGGCGACGTGGCGGGCGCCTGTAGTCCCAGCTACTTGGGAGGCTGAGGCAGGAGAATGGTGTAAACCCAGGAGGCGGAGCTTGCAGTGAGCTGAGATCCGGCCACTGCGCTCCAGCCTGGGTGACAGAGCGAGACTCTGTCTCAAAAAAAAAGAAAATATATAAAGTCAATGCTATAATTCTATACTTTTTCCTAGCTGAAAAAGTAATTGAATTTCACACAAGATCGATTTTATAGAAAATATTTATTTTAAAAATGTTCAAAAGAGTTATGTAACTTCATTAATTTATTGCACTTTCTAATCATGAAAACAATTCTTCAATCATCAGAACAGAAAGGGCATTGCTTTACTGGGAAAAAATAAGTAACAATGATCCCCAAATTACCTACAGCAAGGTTTAATGCCAGAAGATGGCAGAACAATCTCTAAAGTTTTCAGTGAAACCCTGAACCACGTACACTACAACAAGCCACAGTTGTTGACAAGTAAAAAGATGACAGGTAGACATTCCAAAACATGAATGAACTGGTGGAATAAAAATATAAGGTGTTTTGTAAGTATTAATTTCAAAATCTATGCAATTATCTGATTACTAAAAATAAAAAATTGAGGAATAGGAAAGCCGGAAAGCCGTGCTAACAGGCCAGTAGTGAACACTAACTCATTTAAAAAATAGAATTAGTAATAGATACCTGTAAGAATCATAGAGGACAGAACACAAGTGTTAAAAACAGTGCATAAATAATAGCCTATATAAGTGAATAATTGAGGAAAAAGTTATAGGTCATAATTAAAGCTCTCAGATTTCATAGTTGGAGTTTCTTGATTATTTCTCAAGCTATTTACTCCATGTCAATGTAACCTATATGTTTTATATGCAGTTCATCTATTCATATCTCCATCTTTCTATTCCTCCATGCATTCTATAATGTGTATATTCTATCTATGAAGATAAATATTTCTGCAAACATTCTAGGCCAATATTAATGATGCTTATCTATGAATGGCAGGATTTGTATTTTTTATACACTTTTTTGAGTTATATGAAAACTACATTATTTAAGTGTGTCACTTTTTACACAAAGGGCTTTTGTTAAAATGTAAAGATTGAAGGCAAAGATATGCAAATATATTGACGATGGCTAAGCCTGTCTAGTGAAGATGGATGATTATTTTTTTCTTTGTTTTCTTCCTGAATTTATATATCTGCATGCATATGTATTTGTTATGAATAAAGATAATACAATGATTTAAAAGAAAAACTGAACAGTAGTGTGTTTTCTATTCTTTCAATACTCTGTTCCTTGCAAATCTGAAGTATTTTATATTACAATCCATGCCCACTTTTCATATAAGACATATACATTTTAAGAGGAATTAGGAAATGACTTTATTCAGTGGCAGTGAAGCAGTCCAGTGAGGCTGTCCTCTGAGACCCGGCATATCTGCTTGTAACCCTGCATCAGATCACAAAGGCAACTACTACATCTAAACGTAAAGATGGGGTTTATCTCTAATGTGATACATGAGCACAATTTTTAGTAGGAAATAAAGCAATCTTCTGTGATAAGTATTTATATATTTTCTTCCTTTATAACGTTCCCAGGAGTCAGTTTTGTTTTTATTTTATACCTTAAAATGGTGATACATTTATCTAACAACTATTTTCAATTCTTATGGTCACATCAAGTCAAACAATTTAATTCAAAGAAAAACACTCACTAACATCCTATTTAATTCATTAATTAAATATTGGAGGTTTTACTGCAAATAAGGGCACAATACAGGGTATAAAACATCAGGAATGGAATTTTTCCATGACCTCGATGAAATTCATTACGAATTAGAACTTTAGAAAGATTTAAAATATATTTTAAATAGTGAGCACTGACATTCAGAGCTATTTCATTCCTTTTTAATCCAATTCTTAACAGCCTGTAGCAGCATTTCAGAGGCCCTACAATTCCTGCCAATAACCTTTCTACGAAAAATAATTTCAGTCAGCATTATCACTCAATGTAACCAACAGAAACCAGAAATCCACTTCAAATGTCCTTCAAATAGCTAGAAGATGAATTCAAGGGGATACAAAACGTAAAACTCAGAAGATGAGGCCTGACTTTGACACTTAGTTGGTCTGATAGAGTAATTTTGTCTCTATATAGATCTCACTGTATAAGAAAAAGGAGGGGGAAAGGAAGCTGTAATGTGTCACCTTATCTAAATAAGGTACCTGTCATTTCTGGGATTATGTTTAAACTATGATAGATGTTCTTATTCAACAAAAGAATCCCTTTTCTCCCTAGAAAACAGATTTTTAAAGGAGAAAGTCTTGTAAATAAACTGTATTTTCTCACTGTGGATGCTATGAACAATGGACACTTAAGCCATGATTAAAGAGAGCTCAGAATTTAGAGGGAGAAATTCAAATCCCCACAGCACCAAGCAAGGGAACGGTTTCCTTTAATGTGTCCTGGTATTTTTTCCCCTACATGTTGTATTACCTTTAAATTGTTCACAATATATTTTTAAAATTAATTTGATCATTTGTTTGCTTTTATGATAGAAATTGGAGCTCTTATTTCTTTTTACAGAAAAAAAATGTACGCTAAGTTGTAAAAGTATAATTAATTATTTAATTCTCTGGTCAGAGATAGAAAGAAATGAAGCCACTCTTGTTTAACAAGTGAATGGTAAATAGTATGGGGAGATCGTTACTTTATGTTGTTTCCTTTTATTTCTGGTAACAGCATCTGGTTGAAAGTGTGAATTAATTAGAGCTCTCTTTGCTTAACCGCATTTTCTTTAACAGTGATGATCAATGGACAAGTGACTCACAATTTGCCAACCTTAATTCCTCACTTTCTTGCTTCTATAGTGGTTGAAGTTTCATATATAACACAAGCCAAGTCACATAGTTACCTCCTTGAATTTTCAAAATTGAAACACAGACCAGGGGTAGGGGAGTTGGTAAGGAATGTGAGCCCATAGGTTTTGGTAGCCATGATTGTATTAAAGTCTCCACTTTACCTAAGCAAGTTTGAAACAGATTTCTGCTGCTCTCAACTAGATGCCTGAAGACTAACACAGATTTCTGCTGCTTATAACTAGATGTCTCAAGACTAACACATGTATTTCTGAATGCATATCATTTTTGCAACATCATAAAGTCAAAAAATATGAGTGATACCATTCTAACTCGGGGACTGTGTGTTGAAAACACAATTAACAAAAAGGCCAATATTATATATAGCTATACACTAAAAATATGGATTCTGCTGTGATTTTGATCTTAGCATTTTAACGCCCTCATGTCAGCTAAAAATTTTAATCTACATATATCACTTAATATGGCAAAGAAAACGTATATGTAAAAATGTTTCTTCCATGAAATCTCACAATTTCACTGTATTGCAGACTAGTTGTGATTGCTCTTACTCTCTTTTACTTCAAACTATGTATACAGGTTACCCTTACCTATAAACACATTATGTTCACAGCGTCTTAGAGAGATGCAAGAATGCAATCTCAGTTCTATTTCTGCTGTAACCAGCCTGATTATATTATTCTTTCTTTCTACTCTGATGTCTTCTTTTATCTCGTAACTACTTGACCTATGCTGTTTCCTCATCTCCTTTCTTCCTCTTCCTCTTATCCTTCTCTTCCTGTTACTCCTTCTCCTCCTCCTTCTTCTCCATTTTTTATCTCTCTCCCTCTCTCCTCTCCTTCCATTCTCCTCCAATTCCTTTCTGTGTATCCTCTTGTCTTTTTCATACACTTTCATACAATTAAATAGAATATGAGCTTCTGAAACAACAAATAACAAGCAAAAATGTAGTAGCTTTACATAATTCACCCACACATGCTGTGCAGTTCTTTCTTCTCCTATTCTCTCTCTCTCTTACACACACATATACATATACTCATGCATTTTAGCAGAAATCTATACTTTACATACCTGAACTTAAACTACTAGCCTAAAATAAGATAAAATAAAAATATGAGAACAGAACTCAAGAACATGCATAGGAATATAAAAGTGTCTACCAATCAACAGTCTAAAATTCAAAATATCTGCCATATAGTAAAAATTGTCAATCATACAAAGAGGCAGAAAAATAAGAACAATAATAAAAAGAAAAACAAATGAAGAGTGATGGTATATGTTTTAGATGTTTGAGATAATATGTTAACAGTGGATGAGAATAACAGGAAGTTAAGATTTACAGGAAAAAATGATTAGTGAACTTAAAGATATAACCATAGAAACAATTCAAAATTAAATACAAAAGAAAAAAAAAAGACTGAAAAAAATAACAAAGCCTGAGGGGGCCATGAGCATCTTTAAGTAACCTAATATAAATAACAGTTGGCTCCTTGAATGAAGGAAAGAGGTGTGCAGAAAAAAATTTTGAAGAAATAATGCTCCAAATTTTGTAAATTTTGGTGAAAACTATAAAGTCACATTTCCAAGGAAAGAACAAACTCCAAACCCAAGAAATATACATATATTTTAAAAAACTACTCCAAGGAATTATAACTAATTACTTAAGCCCAGGGAAGAAAAGAATTTTAAAAGTAGCCACAGGAAGCACACATGCACACACCCACACAGAGAAAATTCTTTCAGACCTACATTACTGAAAAACTTGCCCTATAAAAATTGTAAAAAGAAGTTCTTCAGGCAGAAGCAATACCAGATCAAAATCAGGATCTATACAAATGAATAAAGAAAATGAGATTTAACTATTGAGGTAAATATAAAAGGCATTATTTAGATCTCTTAAAGAAAATTGTTTAAAACAGAAACAATGTAGTCTGAGTTTCATAACATGTGAAAATGTAAAATCTATCAAAATTTCACCAAGTCTAGCAAGAGAAAATCAAAGTATACTCTTGTAAGGCTGTTATAAAATACGAGAGTGGCATATTAGTTGAATGCATATGGTAATAAGGTAAATGCATACAAAATAAACTCAAATCATACGGGGTGGGGCAGGGAAGTGCTGAGTAGAGAAGGGCGGGTTACCTGGTGAGGACTCCACTCTCGGATCTGTGCCCACGGACCTAAGTGAGGACAGACACTCCTGTTTTCATGCCTAAATGTTGCATTTTCCAAGACCATTCTGGCCCACCATGCCCTCCATCCTGTGCCTATAAAAGTCCCAAGACCCTAGTGGGCACACACACAAACGCTGAATATTGAAAGGAACACACCAGCAGAACACACCTACAGATGCCCGCAGGCCATTGAGGGCAGAATGACACAGAATGACGTGGACCCCAATTTTGGGAAGCTGAGGCATGCAGATCATCTGAGGTCAGGAGTTCGAAACCAGCCTGGTCAACATGGTGAAACCCCATCTCCACTAAAAAAAAAAAACACACACACACACACAAAAATTAGCCGGGCGTGATGGCACACACCTGTGATCCCAGCTACTTGGGAGGCTGAGGCAGGAGAATCGCTTGAACCCAGAAGGCGGAGGTTGCAGTGAGCTGATATTGTGCCACTGTACTCCAGCCTGGGTGACCGAGTGACTGACTCCATTTAAAAACAAACAAGCAAAACAAAACAAAACAAAACAAAAAAACGACGTGGACCCTGAGAGAGGAATTCCACTGAGGCCAGTTGGAAGACAGCCTGGCCGCTGAGTTGCCCAACTTTAGGGGAAGACCACCTTTCCACTCCATCCCTCTTCTGGTTCCCCATTGATCTGCTGAGAGCTACTTCCACCACTCAATAAAACCTTGCACACATTCTCCAAGCCCACCTGTGATCCAGTATTTCCAGTACACCAAGACATGAACACTTCAGTACAGAAAGTTCTATGTCCTTGCGAAAAGGCAGAGGGTCTAACTGAGCTGATTAACACAAGCCACCTGCAGACACAAAACTGGAAGAGCACACTGTAACACACCCGTTCTGGGGCTTCCGGAGCTGTAAAAGATCAACCCTAAATGCTATGGTAGCTTGGAGTCCAAAGATGCTCCCCAGAACCTGCCCATCTGCATGCTCCCCCTAGGGGTCTGAGCAGCTGGGCAGGAGAGAAAGGAGTCACACCCCTGATACACACGCTGCAAGGGAGATAAAGGAAGACTCCTCCCGTGTCACTAACATAACCACTAAGCAAAAGAAAATAAAATTAAGAGTTATAGCCAATAAGTCAATAAAGGAGATAAAATGATCAGATAATGAAAATTACTCAATAGAAAAGAAGGCAGAAAAAGAAGAAAGTGAAAACAAACAAACAAAAATCACATATGTGGAAAACAAATAGCAGGATAATACATTTCCATCCAACCCTATCAATAATCTCATTAAATGTAAATGATCTAAACATACCAATTAAAAGTCAGAGAAATGTTGATTGAATAAAAATGCCCATACCTAATAGATTACCTGAGCAATCCAAATTGAATTTTTAGTGCTTTAATTTCAGATTTCTTTCTACAAAGAAAACTACTACCCCGATGGCTTCTCTGGTGAATTCTTCAAAATATTTTTTTTTAAAAAAAGTGCCAATTCTACAAAAATTCCGTTATGCTTTGTAGAAATAATAATATATTTTATTAACCAAATATTTCTAAAATACTTTTATCTTGATATATGCAGGCCAGGCGTGGTGGCTCACACCTGTAATCCTAGCACTTTGGCAGGCAGAGGTGGGTGGACCACCTAAGGTTGGGAGTTCGAGACCAGCCTGACCCACATGGAGAAACCCTGTCTCTATTAAAAATACAAAATTAACTGGGTGTGGTGGCACATGCCCATAACCCCAGCTACTCAGGAGGCCGAGGCAGGAGAATCGTTTGAACCCAGGAGGCAGAGGTTTCAGTGAGCCAAGATCACACCATTGCACTCCAACCTGGGCAACTGGAGCAAAACTCTGTCTCAAAAAATAAAAATAAAAACTAAAAAATTAAGGATTCTTTGTGTGTGTGTGGCTATAATATTGTTCAGCAGACATCTAAATATTTTCTATATATTAATTCATGAATATATTTCTAGTAAAAGTCATTTTAAGTGAAAAACTCACAAATCCACATATTATATTTAAATAGCTACATGTTGAGAGGCAGTATAGATTAATGGCTAAGAACCCATTGTCTCAAGCTAGATCGCCTGGTTTCTAAGCCACCTTCAGAGTTTAGTAGCTGATGCCCCTTGGCCTCGATTTTCTTTCTGTAAAATCAAGATCAATAACAGTACCTAATTCATAGATCACGGTGTACATTAAACAAGTTAAATATATAAGCCACAAGACTAATATTTGTCTCTTAATAAGCTTATATTAGTATACATTATTATATTTTCCATTAATACAAAGTATTTCTTCCCTGAGGACTCGTATTAACAAAAACAACAACACTAACCAGAAGATCCCTCAGAAACTAATTTAAAAACAAAAGACAGTAATTGCTTCTTCAAATTTTCTGTATAAGTAAAAGTTGAAACACAGAGTATATTATACATATTTTTTATATATCCTTAATTTTTTCTATTCCTCCAAGCCATTTCCAAACAAAATCTGCCTATACATTTCTAGATTTTTTTGTTTTCTCATTCTTTCCTAGAAAATATTTTTAAGAAGGTTGCATAAATAGTTTGTTATTTCCATCTTACCCAGTACAGAAAATTCTAACAGAACAGGTCCTTAAAATTTCAAAGAATAATTTGGCCAAATCTTGTTTGCACTTTTTGGCTCCAGGAAAGAATGACACTGTCAATCCTATAGGAAGTTTATTAACCACTTTCTGTGCTAGACTACAACATAGCTTACATTTGTGTGTGATGACATGGCTTGTATTATTTCAAAGCCCAGGCTTTGTATATTTTAAAATACATTTAAATGCTTTTTGTGCTATCAAACAGAAGAGATGGATAGGAGTAAGAAAATTTTTTTTCTTATCTCTGTTGTTGACATTTTAAGTGTTCTCAGTTTGGTGGATTTTAAAATATGACATTATGTGGTTCATTTAGCTATTTGAAATGGTAATTAGGAAACTGGAAGTTGTACCAAATCATGTTATTTAACTTTAATTATAATTCTCACTGTCTCAACTGATAAGTTATTAGACTAAAATATTCCTTGAAATACAAAATGGAAAATACTTATTACTCTAATCTGCTCTTCATATTCCCAACTTGTCATTTTGGGGGAGGTGGAATTATTTGTAAGAGTGTCAACTGAGTTAGGGATGTAAAAGACTGGAAAATTAAAATTGGGGCATATGAGAGCTAAGACGAGCAGTCCCAGAAAAAAATTCATTTCAAATATTACTTCTTGCAAAGTAAGGAAAACATTGAATCTCAACAAAGAGATTAATTTTACACTCAGTTGTAATTCAGGTTCACTCTAAAATATAAGGGCAATTGCCACCAATCAGGATAAAGATTAGAGAATAAAAGATTAAGGCCAGAGGCAGTGACTCACGCCTGTACTCCCAGCACTTTGGGAGGCTGTGAGTCAGGTGGATCGCCTGAGGTCAAGAGATCCATACCATCCTGGCCAACATGATGAAACCCCGTCTCTACTAAAAATATAAAAATTAGCTGGGCGTGGTGGCACGTCTGTAGTCCCAGCTACTTGGGAGGCTGAGGCAGGAGAATCGCTGGAACCCGGCAGGGGGAGGTTGCAGTGAGCCGATAGTGCGCCACTGCACTCCAGCCTGGGCGACACAGCAAGAACACGTTCCCCGCCCACCCCCAAAAAAGGAAGGATCAGAGAGTGGTGTTAATAGTTACTACAGAAATGAATTATGACTTCAAAAAGTCATAATTTTAAAACTTTAAAACTTTCATAACTTTACAAAGGCAGAGTTTCTGGAAAAACAGAGGAAGATAAGAAGTTACTATGCGAAAATTTCACTGGCCTGTCTCTTTTATCTCTCCCTCAGCACCAAAGAATAATCTACTCTATACAATTTCAGATTATATTTAAGCAGCAATGAATGATAGATTGGTGAATGCCAGTTCATAGTTGGAAAACAAATCTATTTCATAATTGAATAAAACCAGCCATTTATTTATTTAATCTCTAGAGGAGGTATCACAAACAAAGTTTTCAAAAATTAAATTAAGAAATTAATAGTTGGTGGGATCTGGAATATTGTCTACTATTTGTTATATATGAACTGTCAAAAATTAATACAAACCAATGAGAAAAAAACAACAGGAAAACTGCTGGTTTGAGGAATAAATGAAAAGAAAATTATATTTTCATATCTATATAATTTTATATAGTCATTGTAATTCTTTTAAGAGTCATGCACCCATTTTGATTATCTCCTCAGAAAAATTCAATTTGTTTGTGCATCCAAATATTTGCATGAAACTTTAGGGATCTTTGCATATTAATAAACTCTAGGTTAAAAAGTTCTTGTTTTATTTAAATGAGATGAAGGTGTGTTTCTACCTTCATCAGGGACAATAAATTAGCCCAATTGTCTGAAGACAGAATTTCATGACTGTATAAAACTAAATTCATTGCAATCTGCACTTTGTGATAGTTCTGTTGATATATAATAGATCAGCCTTTTAGACTGATCTGTACATTATTTTACCCTAATTCACTTGCATAAAACTACCTGGAATATTATTGTGAGGGCAATGTTATTACTAGAGTAAGTTCTGCTGCCCAGAAAGTTTATAAAGTTTTATGGAGAACCACGTGGTTCTCTTTTCTTCATATTAAAGTATGATGTGGCAGTCTGAGAATTTGTGTTAATAGATCATAGTACATTTGTCTGGGTCTTCTATAGCAATCAGAAATTGGATTACATCTAGTAAAAAGCAAAGTTTTAAAAATTAGTTATAATTTTAAATACAGCCCATTTTAGACACTTTAATATGATGTAGATTTTCTCCTCTGGACTCCCGAATCCAGTCACATAATACTGTTTGCTATGTGCTTTGCAGTCAAAATATAATCCTGGTAAAACTGCAGCAATGACACCTGTGATACCTACAGCATAGGATCAGAGCTAAACAGTATAAATTTTAGTCTATCCTTGGCACTCTCTTGTTTTTCCCTAACTTTTGCAGCATTTTTTCTTTCTATGTGTTGCTCTATGTGACCCATTTTTTTCAAAAATCTGTTTTAGATATGTTTAGAAAAATAAAGCATAAAATATTTATAAAAACAGCTCATGAAACCTTTTAATTTTTGGACAGTTTTACCAAGCTAAAATTACTTTTTGACCTATCCATTGACAACATTCAAAATGGATGATTTGAGAAATGAGGAAAAAACAAAATTTGCAAAAAGTATAACCTAGGAGAAAGTAAAGAGAATAAAACATGTTTAACGTATTGCATTAGGTTTGCAGAACAAAATTCTTAAAGAAGAAAATGACAGGAAACAATATAAAAGTATTGAAGTATATAATAATTTATAAATTTTACATCATTGTAACTGTAGCCCATTATTATTCTCACTGGCTCTGCCAATACAAAGGTTGCTTTTCAAAATGTACCTTATTATTTGTTTCAGTTCAACAAAAGTACTGGTTGTTCCAAATAGTTCTAGAAAATATAGATGTTCTGGTAACATATAAAAAAGTAGGTAAAATTAGTTACTGTCTGTAAACACAAATTAAAATATATCAACACACCATATAAATGATCTATACATTTTTAGTGAAATCTTAAGTATAAAACTTCAATTAAATGCCTGAGTATTTTGAATCTGTTAAGGTATTAAACCCTGCAACTGTATGTTGTAGACTGCATTGCTTATTTCAGATTTCACTATAATGAGGATAATGACGTGAAAACATTGAAGAAAGTTACTGTGGCCAGATCTCAGCTCACTGCAAGCTCCGCCTGCCGGGTTCACGCCATTCTCCTGCCTCAGCCTCCCGAGTAGCTGGGACTACAGGCGCCTGCCACCTCGCCAGGCTAGTTTTTTGTATTTTTTAGTAGAGACGGGGTTTCACTGTGTTAGCCAGGATGGTCTCGATCTCCTGACCTCGTGATCCGCCCGTCTCGGCCTCCCAAAGTGCTGGGATTACAGGCTTGAGCCACCGCGCCCGGCGAAGAAAGTTACTTTGAAATAGAAAACGTATACAGTAGCTTTATGCTTACCTGTGAAATCTCATTTCTAACACCCATTTTCAGTAACTCTGCAAAATAGAAGAGGCAACAGCTCACGAGGCATATTTTCCATCATCCTGAAATGCCCTTTACCCTAGTAATTTACTTTAGAGCTCTGCATGCATTTTAAATAACTACTTTGCTAAAACGTGAAAGATGTTAAAAAGTAAAATGAACATATCATGCACTAAAGAAGAATGTGGAGGGAAATTGAGATCATTTAAATTATTGGTAAGAGGCTTATAACTCATAATGGTGATCATGACAATGAAAAAGATGGCAAGGAAACTGGCAGGCAATCGTGGACAAGGTGATTGTATAGGAATGATGTCATTTCCCTGATTGGGCAACATAAACCCTGAGGAAGCCCTTGTCATTACTATAAGTTATATTTTCCAATGTCAAGTCAAAACACAAACCAATTATAAATTATCATAACAAATGGTCGGTAATAGCAAATTAAAATAATAAGACTTTAATTGTTCAAAGATTTTTTCTAAATTAATCCTTTTGATATCAAAGTACACGAGTTACATTTTCAGAGAATTTGAATTGACTAAATTCAACACTTCAGATGAAATTTAACTTATCATCTCCATTCTAAATTATAGCAGAATTTTTACTTCTTCCTTTCAAAGACTACTATTTTTACTTCTGCCCCAGTAGACTTACATGGTTTAATATTTATCACAGTGGTGTTTGAGCTTAAGAGTGCTCTATGCTGTAACTGTGGAAAATAAATAATAAAAATGATTGTAGGACACACTGCGAAAAAGGATATTTTATTAACTTGGATTAAACCAGTTTCTCACTGGAGTTCAAGCCACAGTATCAAATAACCACCCCAAAATACCTGCCTGAATAGAATAATTCCAATAAATGTTATTTTACAGGCCACTTAAAATTGAGACTGAGTACGTTAAGCAGTTTTTTTAAGGTGTTAGAATAAAACTTCAATAATATCAGAAACAGAAATGTAGAAGATGCATAAGGAACTTACTGGATTTTATGGTTTCATTATTATGTTTTTTATTACTTCTGATAAATAGGCTTGCTTCATCTGAATGCAAAGTACTCTATAACCTGGCATTCTTAAAGTTTTGTTTTTTTTTTGGCACGGGAGTATCACAGGAAATTCAAAGTTAAATTTAATCACACTAATTCTATTAACTAAAATTTTTGATGCATCATGTTTTGATAGAGTATTTTCATATTTATTTGTTTTTCATTTATATGTGTGTTATAGAATACAATTATGAATCTTTTGGAAAATAAATGGAAGAAATAAATCCAATAGCATTGTTTACACAACTTTTTGCTGCTATAATCTGGAATAAATATTAGACGATTGTTATCATCACTGCCTACCATAAGTTTAGAATTCTAAACACATAATCTTTCTGTCCATTATTAAAGAACAGTTACTATATTTCATTAAATTTTCCTTTATATGTAATATATGTTTTTGTATATGGATAATAACTTCTTAATTTTAAATATAATATAGGTTCAAATTTCAAAGACTTCTGAGTGCTGAAATGAATCTGAAAACATTTTTAAAAATTATTTATATGTATATCACAGATTTGGAGACTGCTGTCCTATTTTCAGCCACTTACATTTATCCAAGCTCTCTGCATTTATATTCTTTAATCCTTTTGTAGTGAATTTGTACCTCCATTCCCTAATCATATTTAAAATCTTTTCATAATTCCCTCCAATTTTTCTGTTCCTGAATCTGCATTTGCAATCAACATCAAAATCAAGTATAACAAATTTCTTATATCACAAACTCAGCACAAGTTTTTCATTTATTGGATTGGTTTTTATCATTGCCTTTGAAAAGTCTCTCCAAAATACTGTCCACTCTGGTTACTTAGGCTTCTTTCGATATTTTTACTTATCAGGTATTTCCATTTACTGCCTATCTTTGCTTCCAAAAAGATGGTTTTTATTTCAGCCTTAAGACTAATCATTTTAACTGTGCTTTATATATTTATACTGTTATCTATTTATTAGATTAGTAGTATTGCAGATTTTTGCTCTGATTATTTCTCCTACTCTCTCCTTCTAAAGTGGAGGACAACTTTTAAAATCCTATACACATTACTTTTTTAATCAGTTGAAAAATATTTTTTCTCAGCGTTACTGATATCACATCCAATTTTTTTCTAGGATTCTCTAAGTTACAGTGCTAAGAAACCTGTTTCAAACTTGTCCAGGCATGGCTGTGAGTTAAGGAATTCCTTCAGGCAAGGCAAAATACTGGCTGACTTAGATGACTGTGGTTTTCCTGATCTTACTGTTTAATTCAAAGCAGATAAGAGAAAAATAAAGACACTGACTATCTCCATCTATATCATTTAGTTTTAACTGCATAGGAAACAACTGCAAAACCAGTGGCAAAAAACAACAAAGAATTATTAGGTAATCATATAGGTTGGAAATTTGTCCTGGGATCTGCTGGACCTTGCTTTGCTGCTGTTGCCTTGGCTCACTTGTGCAGCGCCACTCTGCTTGGAACTTCCTGATAAGTTAGCAGACGGCTTGGGCATTCAGGAAACTGAGGCATGAGTATCCAAAAGCAATGAGAAAGGACATCTACCAATGAGCAAGCACTGCCAACGCCTCTTGCTGTCACATTTAGAAATCTCTTGTTATATAAGCCAAAACAAGCTATATGGTTGAGATTCGAGATAGGGAGCTAAACTCCGTTTCTTGCTGGGAAGAGTGAAAAAGTCATGTTACAGAGGGCTAAAACCTAATGAATAGTAAATAATAATTTATTAAATTTTCTTTGCCTCTGACTTTTTTTAACGTTTCTTTATTAGTCACCATTAATTTAGAGGGTGGTATCTTTCTTTAGTAATTCAGTGGAATTATTTCTGAGACTTCTCTTTGAACATACAATATTTTCTAAATTTACAAGAAGTTAAAAGAATTCCTTAATTGGGAATATACCAATTAAGAAATTCTTAACATACACCAAAAATGCTCTCTATGCAAAAATTGTTTGAAATTATAGCCCTGACAATGTTATAAATGTATTTAATTCATGTTATCCCTATAGGATTACCAAGTCAGAACACTGCTTTCTATTTTCATCACAAAAAGAATGAAATGCATAATAATTTGTATCATTGAAATGTTTTCATTGACATATATCAGTTTTGTGAATGGGAATTTTATGTAACTCAAAACTGCATACTAGAAAATTTCCTACTTACATTTTAAAAAGATATTGTGACTGCCTTTAAAATTATGGGGATAAATAAGGGAGGATCAGCACCCATGTATCTAGAGGTTGTTTTTTGGCAGGAGCTTCAATCGGTAACAAATATTGAAAGAAATAGCATCAGGTTCTCTCTAATTATCATGCTATCACAATTAGAAAACTTACAAAGTGTCATTAGCCCTTACAATATGTCTGATTTTTTTTGACCCCAAACACAACAGTGTAAAGTCAGTTAAGTTATTAGATAAGTGATTTATGATACAAACCCCTTCCATCCACAGGAAACATGTTGAAGTGAATTGAAAAAAGAAACTACTGTTTATATGCTAAATGTTCAAAAATGTAATGTATGTTTAGTAATCCATCTCACTGACTTAATAACTGGTTTATATTTGGAAATGATTCATCTAGTATCTTTATGTCATAATTGTACATGAGGTATACCTTCGTGCATAATTGAACAACAATAAAGCAAAGAGTTGTATTTCTTTTATCTTTCTAAAATTCAAAACTTGACAATATGTGAATGAGAAGATTCAACAAATATATGCATACCTTTTGTTGAGTATATATACTTTTTCATATATATCATGTTGAATATAATATATATGACAGATTTATGATAAATTAAAGGTAATAATACCTTCCGTGTTGAAAATTGTGATTTTTTTATTGACCCCATTTGTAATTGATATAGGAAAAGTTGGCCATATATTATTTTCCTCTGAATGTACATATATAATTATTTTTTGATTTACAGTGAACATAAAGTAACAGCTAACTTTATGAAATTGGTTGCTCTAAATTTACTTTATTTTTAAGAAAAAGTCAAACATGTAGCATAAAATACATACATGAGTACGTGTTAGAGAAATAATGAGTAAGCAGAATACCTAAAGGATAGAATATACTTAGCATAAATGCAATTCTCTTGCTATTTTTCATAAGCGCATGCCATCTTTCTTAGAGACCAAACACAGATGAAGCTAGAATTTGTGTTCTTAACTCTTTGAATATGCTAGTTTTATCTCCCTTTTCCCTTCTTACAAAACATGTGCAATTACTATGAAAAGAAATGATTATCTAGATCAAGAAAGGTAGCTCATGGTCTTTTCAGAAGCCAATGGATATAATTTTTTAACTCCTCACATTAGAGTTTATGTTAAAGTAGATACTTTTTCTTAATATTTTATACAAAATGAAAATTCTATATCTCAGAGAGAACATACTTTTCTAAACTTACAGATGTAACTAAAAAATAAATAATAAAATACCATTATACAAGAAATAAAAATTGGAAATTATTCAAATAAACAAAAATATCAATAGCTTTCAATATGCCAATATGTGAGAGTTCTCAGACTAATAATTTCTTATTGTAATGGAACATTTCTGGTGAGCCTAGATTATCATTATCTCTGCTGTCAACCTTTTTTTTTTTTCCTGCAAGTTCATATCATTTTCCTTGACAATACAAATAAAATTCTAACATGAATAACTAGAATTCACATGCTCTGAAATAAACTCTGGTGTGATTAGTAATAAGTTTTAATCCATAACATAACATAAATATCCTCTGGGTTTTAAGTTATAACTCATAATTTATTTCAAAAGTTCTGTAATCAGACATGATTAAAACAGCTGTTTAGAATTTCATGTACTTTTAACTTTCACAGTTGTGATATTATTCCTATATGTCTGGTTAATTGAGATCACTGACAATTACGATACATGAAAATCCCACTTGAAATAATAATGTGGTTTCAATTTTTTTTTTTTTTGAGATGGAGTCTCACTGTGTTGCCCAGGCTGGAGTGCAGTGGTGTGATCTCGGCTCACTGCAAACTCTGCTTCCTGGGTTCAAGCGATTCTCCTGCCTCAGCCTCCTGATAAACTGGGATTACAGGCGCCTGCCACCACACTTGTCTAAGTTTGTGTGTTTTTAGTAGAGGCGGGGGTTTCACTATGTTGGCCAGGCTGATCTTGAACACCTGACCTTGTGATCCACCTGCCTCGACCTCCCAAAGTGCTGAGATTACAGGCATGAGCCACTGGGCCTGGCCTTGAAATTTGTTTCAAATGTAGTTTTTTTCTTAGAGAAGTAACTACGTGGAATGCTTTTATCATGTGTTTTAAATCTGATTTAAACAAACATATAAGAAAAAAACTAAAGATAAATAGTGAAAGCATTATTAGACCTAGACTGCGACAATTTTAATTATCTACAGAAAAGTGAAAATTGTCTCATTGACTTGTTACAACAAATGCACAGCAGGTTTATCTAAAGGAGTTTAAAATGTACGGAGACAAAATAACCTACACACTATAGACAATGACAGCTATTGAAATAATCTTTTGAAAGATCATTCATATTCTTTTATTGCCTGAAGTTTACATTCTCTACCATTTAATATCAACTCAAGAAACTGATTTTTAAAAATGTGTTTCTAACTTTACCTCTTGGCCATATTTACCTTTTCAAAGACCTCTTGGTAGGAATCCAAGGAGTGGGATATGCTATACAATTATTCATTTAACATGGTTTCCGGTTCTCAAAAAAACCCTATTTCCAATATTATGTAATGGAAGTTATTTCTCCAAAATAGTTGGTCATAACAATACAAATAAAGAGTATAAATAGTATTATAGTTATCTATTGGTATACACTTGGGGTTGGTTCAAAGATCCCCCACACATACTCAGATCTGCACATGTATACTCATCCCCCATGTATACCTAACTTTGCACATACTCAAATTCTGCATCAGCCTTAGGAGACTGCATGGAGGAAAGGTGGCCCTCTGTAAATGCAGGTTTGCATCCCGCAAATACTGTATTTTGGGATGGCTTTTGGCTAAAAAACCACGACTGTGTAAGTGGACCGGCACAGTTCAAACCATTATTGTTCGGGGTCAACTATATCTGGTTAATTGAGACCAATGACATTTGCCCTATGATATGAAGAAATTTTGTACTACTATGGGTGTAAAACGTTTATGTTAAAATTATATAGTGACTTTAATGTTACTTTTATCTCTATAATTTAGTGAATATATTATTCTAATATCTTTATGAAAAATAGAACCAAGAATGCCCATTTTCATGATGTTTTAAACCATATTTCCTAATCTAAATATTTTGAACAATATGTTTATAGTTCAGAATGCCAACAGGATAACTGGAATAATTGCATAACGTCGTTAGTCACTGGACAAGTTGTAAATTTTTTTTGCAAAATGTGTCAATAATGTGCTTCTAAAAATTTGTATAATTATACATTCCTAAGTATGTAAAGACAACCTGTATATATACCTTATATATTAAAATGGATCCATGCATTTAAAAGAGAACTATATATCAATAATAAACCATGAAACAAAAGAAGTTTCCCATTATTCTTGGAATACCAAAAACCCCAAATTCAGAAAGCCACAATAGTGGAAGTATAACTCTTACATCAAAAGTGAATAACAGGATTAAGTTTGATGTGACATATACTTTACAAGGGATTCAAAATGATGTTTACCATGGAGTCTTTATATCCTTAAGTACTCCCATCCCTCTATGTTACTCATTAAAAATGTATTTCATATAACCAGAAGCAATTTTAAATAACCTCACAAGACTAAGGTTGTGAGGTTCAGTGGCATGATTTTAATTGCTTTAATTCAGAAATAAGTCCTATTTCCTAGGAGGGTACTTGTTTCTATTACTTGATAAAAATGATAAATCTCTTCTATTAATTTGTATCATTGCAAGTAGCTATTTTATCAGATAATGTATCAACATATTATATGCTGTGCAACACAATCCTGGAGGCAAAACAGAGTGAAAACCTTTATTTAGCAAATTTTGTTCTTGCTCTGACTTTCACAGTAATATGTGACTTAAATAATCTTGTTCATCATCAAAACCCTTTGGCAAAACAGTAACTAAATCTCAATACCTTCAGAAACAAGATTTTCTATTCATCATATTTAAAGAAAATAAGAATGAAATCAGAGAAATATATTTAAAACATAGAACCCTTGGCAGTAAAAGAAAATGCTTAGGAACCTAAGTTTCTGATATTGTTAAAGCTACATGTGAAATCATAAGACTCTGGAAAAAGTCCATGATAATTTTTGGAATCTTGTCTACAGAATAAAAATAGAAGTTCAAAAAATGGTAATAATATAAGTAAACCTAGAAAATTTCAAGAAAAGTGGTAGGCAGTTGATCTAAAAAGAAAAAAGCAGTAGAATATGGGAAAACTGTGATGGAAAGATATTCTATTTTCTAGAGTCTTTGGTGACATCCTACTTTCCAAGATAATGGCCATACCTCAAATGCCTAAAGGGCCAGAGAAAATACATAAATGAATGAATCCATCCAGATGTAAGAGAGAACCATGGTATTTGTCTCTTGGTCTCAGAATCAACCCCATCGATAGTTGTGAGAAGAAACTGGAAAAATAACTTCTTTTCTCAAGGAAAGCAGTTGTTACATTGCAAAAACATGCACCCATTGTAGTCATGTTTTCTGATTTGCCAATGGAATTTTGAAATATGGATTTTCATGTTGAATAATTTGATTTTCAATGCAAATAAAGTTTACTGTGTATAGAAATATACCTTAAGATGGACAGTTCTTAACTTTTGCTGTACACACTAAAAGTGGTCTGGGAAGGATTACATGGGTTACTATGAGATTTCCAAGAATTTCTTCTCATAAATTTTGTATAACATACTATAACATACTATCTGAAAGTTACTCAACTCTTTGGCTAGGAGAAGATGTTTTGGTTCAATTAAAGTAGAAATGTTGGATTGTTTAGGTTTTCCAAAATAAACTTTAGTTAGTGACTTTGTGTGTGTGTGTGTGTGTGTGTGTGTGTGTCTAGAGAAGAGAGAGAAATCAGTATTGAAATGATACATATTTCTCTTATAAGTGTTTATCTGATGAATTATGGTGATATACATAAGATTCTAGTTCTTTTTTTCTCTAGAAGATAGGCAACAATAGATATGAAATAGTAATTCCTGGGAAATGTCAATAAGCAATACAATAATACCTGTTCTCATAAAACAGGGCAAAATTGCATTTAAAACAAATGACTGAAGACAAGTTGATGATGCTATCTTTTTCTGTCTTGGGATTAATATTCTTGAACACTTATTCTATTTGAAAATAACAAAATTTAATTTCCTAAGAAAACGTCTACTATGTTCTCTATAATCTATTAAACTTACATAACTGAAATTCCACTGTAAGTCATTATTCAGAAGTTTGTCCTATGCCAAGTCAATATTTGAATGAAGACATTTGCACAAAGGGTTGGGTCATGTGTTACATGGTATTCACTAAAATTAAAGCTCCACCGAAGCAAAGATCCTATTTCCTGAGAGAATTATAGGATCCTGTTGTAATGAAACCTCAATGATACCTCTTAATAGAATTAAAATAATACTAACTAGTGAGATCGCAGTACTATATTTAGCAGGAATTAATATATAGTTTTTAATGTCTGTGCTACTCACACAAGAGGATAGAAAGCTCTTGCCAACAGAACAGAGTATATGTTTTATTCATGTTTCATTGTAGTAGTGTCTACCCAGCACAGGGTGTCCACCAGTTTGTGTGTGTTCAGATATGTGCAAATGGAACAAAGACATGAACCTGAGTGAAAAATTGAGTCTGCAGATTACAGGATAACCCAATGCTAACTGGATGTGTGCATATTGATAGAAAGTAAAACTGCATTTCAATGTATTTTCTCAAGATTATTTATGAATTATCTTGAGTTATACAAAATTTTTAAATATTTAAATTCAATAATAATGTATTGAATATTAACTATATGCTAATTACTGTGCAAGACAGTTTGGTAAAGAATACGAAATCAAAAGACAGGAAAAATCATTGCTATTTCTGACTCCATCAGCTTTTTGGCTGTTGAAGTCCTAAGAGTTAAATTATGTAAACCTGAACTTAATCAGATATAGAATGTGGGTTCTAAGCTCTCTCTCAGAAAAGTGTACAGTTGATTTTGAAATAGAAATGTTGTTTCTGTAATCTTATAAACGTGTTCAGATATATGTACTAATCCTTATTACACAAAATAAGATTTATCATTTTAAGTTTTCATTCTCAAAATACATATTTTAAACAATAAAAGGCTTTTGGCATACAAAACTTCTTACCTATTGAGTAGGAATCAGAAATTCCTGGAGGAAGGAATTAACTTCATCTTTAAAGATTATTAGATTTCAGTGAGAGCACACGTGAGGAAAGGCATTATGCAAGGAAGAAACAATGTGAGAATGAGTACAGGGAACGTCACATTACTTGGCATATTCGCAAGTCTATAAAAAGGAATTCAAAAGTCCTAAGCATTAAACATATTACATTGTCTCCCATTAAACATACGTGAAAGAAAATAATAACCTTAAAATAAGTCTAAACATGTCCAAAAATTTTGATAATAAACCTGATACTCGTCAGATGTAAATTATCAGCTGCTATGATGATGTCCTAAATATATGCTTATGTTTGACTATTTGATACTCCAGAACTGCATATTTGTGGTGGACTAATCACAGAGTTGAAACTGCTGGATGAGTTTTATAAGTACACACTGTGGATCTTTTATAAATAAGACTCTAGTTATTACTACAAGGAAAGGGACCAGAAGTCTCAGGGGAAGAAACAGATTTACAGAATTGAAAATGATGTCCAAAGCATGCATTATATCAGAAGCATTCCACTACCAGAACTATTGATTTATTTTTTCAAACTTCTAGTAGATGAAAAGTATCTCTGTCCCTGTATTCATCAATTTCACATTTAAGTGTGAAAATGTACAACTTGAACTAGAGGAAAAACTGTAAGATATATGTATACCACCAAAATATGACCTTAATGATGGCAAATACATTATACATTACTAAAACAGAAATTCTAATCATGACTAAAGCTAATCAATTCACTTTTTCTTACTGGGATGCTAATGCTTTGTTAAATGTGAACTTACTAATTTAGTTATACTTGATTATAATACTGCTGCAGTTGGCTTATATACATACAGGCTACTCTCCTTCAGTTCATTCAAACTTCTTTCTCCCTTAACAAACAACAATGGTTCGTGTAGCTCTGGGTTTTCTACAAGTCCATGAGGGATTCCTTACTTTAAAGACATTCCTTATGATCTGAATTAGAAACATAGGATGCACTTGTAAGAAAGCCTTCATTTCTTACACACATGGAGTAACTGCAATTATTTGTTGATAACTTCAATGAGCATTTTTAAAACTTTATTTTTAATTGACAATAATTATGTATGTATGGAGCATAATGTAATGTTTTGATCTATGTATACATCATGGAAAGACAGACTTGTTAACATATTAGTCAACTCATGATTTTCCTTTTTTGTGAGGAAAACAATAAAAATGTATTATTTTAGTAATTTTGAAAAATACAATAAAGTATTTATTCACAATCACCAAGATAAGAAAGCAAACTAAGTGTCCGTCAATGAATGAATGAAGAAAATGTCATACATATGCATAATGGGATACTATCAGCCTTAAAAAAGAAAAAAATTCTGTCATTTACGACATGAATGGTATTGGAGGACATTATGCTAAGTGAAATAAGCCAGATAAAGAAAGACAAATACTGTATGATCTCACTTGTATGAGGAATCAAAAAAAGTTGATCTCATAGAAACCATGGAAAGGTGGTTACAGTTACACATAGCCTCGATGAAATTTTTCTTTAGGAAATATTATTTTGATCAACACCTGATGGATGAATAAAAACTAACTTGATGAAAATTCAGAGGAGATAAACATTCTAAATACAGGAAAGGGCATATGCAAAGACATCGTGGTAGAGAAGGAGCACAGCTCACTACAATAACTGAAAAAAAAAATGCCTGTTTGGCAACAGTATAGACAGAAAACGGCAGAAAAAGAGAAATTGACTGGGTTGGTAGATTCACTGCAATTGCACAAGTATAGAGAGTACCATTTACTACATTGAACATGATAATATGATTGTTGCACTCTGGATATGGTACATGCCTTCTCCTGCATAGCTGCAATTCAGGAGATGTATACCTTCCTGAGATTTCTCCATGTTGTTGTTTTGTTTTGTTTGCTCCCCATCACCAACAAATACATTCCAGAATATTGGATTTACAAACATGAGAAAAGTTTCCAGGATATCAAGAAGTTATTGGTTCTATCACTTATCATTGCTTCTGGACACTGAGGGCTTGTCGTTGGGTATAGGAATTGTGTTTAACTCAAAATGTCGCTTTTCCTTAAGGACTATTGCTTACTTGCAGAACAGGACTGCCAAGCAGTGACAGGCATTTTTTTCAGCATGAGTCAAAAATTTCACAAAAAATCTATAACTATATATATATTTATTTTTATGGTGGACAAACTTCAAAGATTAGATCTAGATATTTCCCAACTGTGTTCTTATCCCCATAATCTTTAGCTCCAGGCAAAACCTTCACAATTCAGCGTTGAATGCTTCAGCTTTACATCATCCAAAAGGTTAGAATTCACCCTGTATAATAGTTTAAATATAAACTTCACATAACATAGAGTGAATTTTTTTTCTGAAAGATATCAAACCTCTGTTAAGTTTCTATGTTGATTCAGAAGTATTCCCAAGAAAGCTACCATCATTTCCAATTATATATTTTTTTCAAATTCATTTCCAGCTCAAACTGTGTTACAGTAGAGATTGTGTAGAAATCACCTACTTTTTTTATATCACCTTTATCTAGCTCTGGTATTGATACCGGATACTACATAATTCAAACAAAACTTGTTGAGTAGCTGAACACATGAAAGAATGAATAATACTATTATTATTATTATTATTATTATTATTTGAATAGATATTATGACCATGGCATTACACTGGGTTTTGATTATGTAAATGTGACTCACCTGATTTCTTCTTCTGAGATGCTTACAGTTTATTGGTAGGGACAGAAACATTAGCAACCATTTTCAGTACAATTTGATGAGTATAATAAACCACTTTATATGGGTGCCTGGATATACTTAGTTCCACCTAGAAGAAGGACAAGCAGACTGACAATAAATACATACAAGGAAATAACAGTGACTAGGATGAATCTTGAAAGAGAAGTGGAATTTGGAAGGATAAAGTAAAGAAAACATTAAGTAAAGAGCAGGAAGAAAGGCAGGTCGTAATATATATTAATAGAGAGAGCAAACAATGTACTCATATGCAAGCTTAAGGAAAGAGGAGAGACTGTCAGGAGAATATAAAGTTCCATGTTTTACCCAACTCTAATGTTTTTAATAATGGGCAGCTTTCTTTTCAGTTGAGTTTAAGGAAATTATAAAATGTAAGAGTATAGGTGAAAGTATTTTTTGATCACTTATGATCCCAACATGAAAAAAAAATGTCTTTTAATGTTTTGAAATATTTTCATTTTTTTGTGAGGAATATGTTCACATTACAAGGGTATCCCTGGATGTACCTATAAATGTATATATAGAGATATTTTACCCATATTGAATTATACTATATATAATTATACTATGTATAATTAAATATCCTTTTTACCTTCCAAAATAATTCTAATTTCATTTCATTAAATATTATTCAAAACACAGTTTTAATACCATGACCTTCTATTATATGAAATGTTGTCATTTACTTAATTTAACTCATATTTAACCAACAAAATGTATGTATTTTAAAAGTTACAAAATATGGCAGTAACAATTCTCCTTAGAAGTTTGTGAGAACTCAACAATAACACCTTCTGGCTTCCTGACCTACAATCTTCTTCGAGGCCTTTGATATGAAGCAAAGCATGAAGTGAATGTCACAGAGCTGTTGTGATAATGACCAAGACAGAAGGTAAGGAGGGGTTGTACTCCTGTATTGTACGATCGCCGGCATCATTTATTTCAGAAAACACTGGGAATTCTCCAAGGCCAGAAAACGAATAAAACAAAAATGATTCTTTGATTTATGTTTCTGCTAAAGTGGACTCACCTGGTATTTTTAAGCCTTCTGGTATGATTTGGAGACTTAATCTTTAAAATGTGTATCCTTACTTGTGAAAGATTATGCTAAGTAATTAGCAAGGAATGCTATGTGCATCAGAGTGCAGAGTTTAATATTAATTTTGTTTTGTTTGTTTTGATTGTTTTGAGTTCTTATAGCTGTTGACTGAAATCTTTAAAAGTTGTATAATAAAAAGAAGGATTATCTTCTGAAACCATGCTTATTCCCTGATCCGATAACCTATCATATTTTATTTTACTAAAGGCTCAACCAAGTACAAGGCAAAACACTAATATATGAAATATTTGTGTTTTTTTGCTAGTTTTTTAAGAATGGAAAATTATTTTCATTCTGTAAATACAATTTTGACTGCAAACAACTTAGTTTAATTTTTTTTTTTTTTGCACAGTCTCACTCTGTTGCCCAGGCTGAAGTGCAGTGGCATGATCTCGGCTCACTTCACTGCAACTTCTGCCTCCCAGATTCAAGCAACTTTCCTGCCTCAGCCCCCCAAGTAGCTGGGACTACAGGCATACACCACACACATGACTAATTTTATTTTTTTTATTTTCTTGTAGAAGCAGATTGTCACTATGCTGCCCAGTCTGGTCTCGAACTCTTGAGCTCAAGTGACTGCTTGGCTCGGCCTCCCAAAGTGCCAGGATTACAGGTGTGAGCCACCACACCTGGCTTTAGTTTAATATTAAACCCAGTTAAGCAAAACCTTTTTAGAGAAGGAATCTGGTAAGTCCTAAACACCCTCACTATCATTTTATCTGTTAGCATTTGCTGCATTAAAAATCACTACTAAAACTTAGTAGCCTAGAAAACCAGCCATTCATTACATTCATTACAACCAGCTCATGATGTTGTGGGTCAACTGGACAGTTACCTTATTGTCCAAGTTCAACTGGTTTCAACTAGAATTGCTCATGAATATGTTTTCAACTGTGAATCGGTTTGCTGATTTTGGCTGGACTCTCCCATCTCTAAGGCTTGGCTGAGACAAAATGCTTACTCTGCTTTTCTCCATAAAAATATCTCAACCTGCAACAAACTAACCTTGGCTTGATGTTTAAATGGAACTGAGAAAGGTCCCAAGAGAATAGGCTATTCACAAACTGAGCCAAACTTCCAGAGAGAGAAAAATAAACTCCATTTCTTGATGGGTGAAGCTGCAGGTACCCCTGCAAAGTGCATGAATACAGAGGGCATGTTTGCTATCTGCCTGCAGCACTGAATCATATTTATATTTTACCTAAATATCCCTGATAATTCTTAAAGACAATGATGATTTTAATATGCTCTTTTATCCAATTATCATGAGCAATGCCCTGCATATAGAAGGACAATATAATAAATTGTACAGTTAATATTATTTCCCTTTTGAAAAAAAGAGTGGAATCATTTAGTCCAATTTTTCATAACCAGCAGCACATTTCTTCTACTTCTTTTGTACAATGCACTACAAAAGATCACAAATATGACTAATACGTTGTTTTACACCTCAGTGTAGGGTCAGTCTTAAAGACATTTTCCATAACGAAGATATACAACTACCATATCACCAGAGTCTATTGTTTTATGCATTAAACTTGGTTAGTTCCACCAATAGCAATCACCTTTACAATGTGCTAGAAGATTTTTTTTAATACTTTAAGTTCTGGGATACATGTGCAGAACGTGCAGGTTTGTTACATAGATATACACGTGTCATTGTGGTTCACTGCACCCATCAACCCGTCATTTACATTAGATATTTCTCCTAATGTTATCCCTCCCCTAGCCCCCAACTCCCCAACAGGCCCCATTGTGTGATGTTGCCCTCCCTGTGTCCATGTGTTCTCACTGTTCAACTCGCACTTACAAGTGAGAACATGCGGTGCTTGGTTTTCTGTTCCTGCATTAGCTTACTGAGAATGATGATTTCCAGTTTCATCCATGTCCCTGACAAGGACATGAAATCATACTTTTTATGGCTGCATAGTATTCCATGGTGTATATGTGTCACATTTTATTTATCCAGTTTGTCATCGATGGGCATTTGGGTTAGTTCCAAGTCTTTCCTATTGCGCTGCAATAAATATACATGTGATGGGTCTTTATAGTAGAATGATTTATAAACCTTCGGGTATGTACCCAGTAATAAGATTGCTGGCAAATAGTATTTCTGGTTCTAGATCTGTGAGGAATCGCCACACTGTCTTCCACAATGGTTGAACTAATTTACACTCCCACTGACAGTGTAAAAGCATTCCTATTTCTCCACATCCTCTCCAGCATCTGTTGTTTCCTGACGTTTTTAATGATCGCCATTCTAACTGGCATGAGATGGTATCTCATTGTGGTTTTGATTTGCATTTCTCTAATGACCGGTGATGATGAGCTTTTTTTCGTATGTTTGTTGGCTCCATAAATGTCTTCTTTTGAGAAGTGTCTGCTTATATCCCTTGCCCACTTTTTGATGGGGTTGTTTGTTTTTTTCTTGTAAATTTGTTTAAGTTCCTTTCAGATTCTGGATATTAGCCCTTTGTCAGATGGATAGACTGCAAAAATTTTCTCCCATTCTGTAGGTTGCCTGATAACTCTGATGATAGTTTCCTTTGCTGTGCAGAAGCTCTTTGGTTTAATTAGATCCCATTTGTCAATTTTGGCTTTTGTTGCCGTTGCTTTTGGAGTTTTAGTCATGAAGTCTTTGCCTATGCCTATGTCCTGAATAGTATTGCCTAGGTTTTCTTCTAAAGTTTTTATGGCTTTAGGCCTTACGTGTAAGT
>NW_012114633.1:814222-836213 GCF_000951035.1 Colobus angolensis palliatus
TCTCTTATTTCCTTGAACAGTGGTTTGTAGTTCTCCTTGAAGAATTCCTTCACATCCTTTGTAGGTTGTATTCCTAGGTATTTTATTCTCTTTGTAGCAATTGTGAATGGGAGTTCACTCATGATTTGGCTCTCTGTTTGTCTATTATTGGTGTATAGGAATGCTTGTAATTTTTGCACATTGATTTTATATCGTGAGACTTTGCTGAAGTTGTTTATCAGTTTAAGGAGATTTTGGGCTGAGACAATGGGGTTTTCTATGTATACAATCATGTCATCTGAAAACAAAGACAGTTTGACTTCCTCTCTTTCTATTTGAATACCCTTTATTTCTTTCTCTTGCCTGATTTCCCTGGCCAGAACTTCCAATACTATGTTGAACAGAAGTGGTGAGAGAAGGCATCCTTTTCTTGTGTCGGAATCAGTCCCAAAATGCATTGCACTTGGAGGCCTGAATCATCCAAAGTGGTTGTCCACCCTGATCAGATAAACAGCCAATGGCCACAGCCAGAGGCTAGCATGGCACCTGGCACATGGTAGATGATGCCTTATAACTGGGTGTAGAATAAAGCTGGGGTGTGCCCATCCTGCTGAGGTATCCAGCCTGAAGGAGGAATCTCAGGGCACAGTGAAGTCTTGGTGATTCAGTGGAGGGGGCTGGAGGCTCACAGAGGGCAACAGTTAGGGTTGACCCAGGTATTTGTTTACACAGCTGGGACAAGAGAAACTGAACTGACCCAGGTCTTTCTCATGAAAATTCAATAAGGGCAAAGCTGCCCCTGAAAATACCAACATTTTGCATTGTTAAGAACCACATCATAAATGCCTCAACTAGCTTTAGACGAAGGGATCTAAGGGAATGCTTCAAGCTTTTGTCCATTCAGCATGATATTGGCTGTGGGTTTGTCATAAATAGCTCTTACTATTTTGGGATACATTCCATCAATACCTAGTTTCTTGAGAGTTTTTACCATGAAGGGGTGTTATATTTTGTGGAAGGCCTTTCCTGCATCTGTTGAGATAATCATGTGGTTTTTGTCATTGGTTCTGTTTATGTGATGGGTTATATTTATTGTTTTGTCTATGTTGAACCAGTCTTGCATTGCAGGGATGAAGTCAACTTGATCGTGGTGGATAAGCCTTTTGATGTGCTGCTGGATTCAGTTTGCCAGTATTTTTTTGAGGATTTTCCCATCGATGTTCATCAGAGACATTGGCCTGAAATTTTCTTTTTTTGCTGTGTCTCTGCCAGGTTTTGCTATCAGGATAACACTAACCTCAAAAAATGAATTAGGTAGGAGTCCCTCTTGTTCTATTGTTTGGAATAGTTTTAGAAGGAATGGTACCAGCTCCTCTTTGTACCTCTCATAGAATTCAGCTCTGAATCCACCTGGTCCTGGGCTTTTTTTGGTTGCTAAGCTATTAATTACTGCCTGAAATTCAGAATTTATTATTGGTCTATTCAGGGATTCGACTTCTTCCTGGTTTAGTCTTGGGAGGGTGTATGTGTCCAGAAATTTATCCATGTCTTTTAGATTTTCCAGTTTATTTGCATAGAGGTGTTTACAGTATTCTCTGATGGTAGTTTATATTTCTGAGGAATCGGTGGTGATATCCCCTTTATCATTTTTTATTGTGTCTATCTGATTCTTCCATCTTTTCTTCTTTATTAGTCTGGTTATCAGTCTATCTATTTTGTTAATCTTTTTTAAAAAACAGCTCCTGGATTCACTGATTTTTTGAAGGCGTTTTCATGCCTCTGTCTCCTTCAGTTCTGCTCTGATCTTAGTTATTTCTTGTCTTCTGCCAACTTTTGAATTTGTTTGCTCTTGTTCTTTTAATTGTGATGTTACTTTGGGCTGTATGGCTATTTTCATCTTAGATCATTTACATCTTTCCCTCTTTCTCCTGTGGACATTTAGTGCTATAAATTTACCTCTAAACATTGCTTTAGCTCTGTCCCAGAGATTCTGGTATGTTGTGTCTTTGTTCTCATTGGCTTTAAATAACTTATTTATTCCTACCTTAATTTCATTATTTACCCAGTAGTCATTCAGGAGCAGTTTGTTCAGTTTCCATGTAGTTGTGCAGTTTTGAAGGAGTTTCTTAATCTTGAGTTTTAATTTGATTGCACTTTGGTCTGAGAGAATGTTTGTTATGATTTCCATTATTTTGTATTTGCTGAGGAGTGTTTTACTTCCAATTATGTGGTCAATTTTAGAATAAGTGTGATGTGGTCCTGAGAAGAACCTATACTCTGTTGATTTGGGGTGGAGAGTTCTGTAGATGTCTATTAGGTCCACTTGGTCCAAAGCTGAGTTGGAGTCCTGAATAACCTTGTTAATTTTCTGTTTTGTTGATCTGTCTAATATTGACAGTGAGGTGTTAAAGTCTCCACTATTATCGTGTGGTAGTCTAAGTCTCTTTGTAGTCTCTAAAAACTTGCTTGATGAATCTGGGTGCTCCTGTAGTGGGTGCATATGTATTTAGGATAGTTAGTTCTTCCTGTTGAATTGATCCATTTACCATTATGTAATGCCTTCTTTGTCTCTTTTGATCTTTGTTGGTTTAAAGTCTGTTTTATCAGAGACTAGGATTGCAACCCCCGCTTTTTTTTTTTTTTTTCCTGTCCGTTTGCTTGGTAAATATTCCTCCATTTCTTTTTGTTGAGCCTGTGTGTCTTTGCACATGAGATGGGTCTCCTGAATACAGCACACCAATGGGTCTTGACTCTTTATCCAATTTGTAATCTGTGTATTTTAATTGGGGCATTTAGCCCATTTACATTTAAGGTTAATATTGTTGTATGTGAATTTGATCCTGTCATCATTAGGTTAGCTAGTTATTTTGCACATTAGTTGAAGCAATTTCTTCATAGTATTATTGGTCTTTATATTTTGGTGTGTTTTTGCTGTGGCTGGTATCGGTTTTTCTTATCTATATTTATTGCTGCCTTCAGGAGCTCTTGTAAGACAGACCTGGTGGTGACAAAATCCCTCAGTGTTTGCTTGTCTGGAAAGGATTTTATTTCTCCTTCTCTTAAGAAGCTTAGTTTGGCTGGATATGAAATTCTGGGTTGAAAATTCTTTTCTTTAGGAATGGTGAATGTTGGCCCCCACTCTCTTCTGGCTTATAGAGTTTCTGCAGAGAGATCTGCTTTTAGTCTAAAGGGTTTCTCATGGTAGTAACTTGATATTTCTCTCTGGCTGCCCTTAACATTTTTTCCTTTGTTTCCACCTTGGAGCATCTGATGATTATGTGTATTGGGGTTGCTCTTCTTAAGGAGTATCTTAGTGGTGTTCTCTGTACTTCCTGAATCTGAACGTTGGCCTGTCTTGCTAGGTTGGAGAAGTTCTCCTGGATAATATCTTGAAGTGTGTTTTCGAACTTGGTTCCATTCTCCCCATCACTTTCAGGTACAGCAATCAATCGTAGGTTTGGTCTTTTCACATAGTCCCACATTGCTTGGAGGCTTTGTTCATTCCTTTTCACTCTTTTTCCTCTGATCTTGTCTTCATACCTTATTTGAGTAAGTTGATCTTCAATCTCTGATATACTTTCTTCTGCTTGATCGATTCAGCTTTTGATACTTGTGTATGCTTCACAAAGTTCTCATACTGTGTTTTTCAGCTCCATCGGGTCAATTATGTTCTTATCTTAACTGATTATCTAGTTAGCAATTCCTCTAACCCTTTTTTCAAGGTTCTTAGCTTCCTTGCGTTGGGTTAGAACATGCTCCTTTAGCTCAGAGGAGTTTGTTATTGCCCACCTTCTGAAGCCTACTTTTGTCAATTCATCAAACTCATTCTTTGTCCAGTTTTGTTCCCTTGCTGGTGAGGAGTTATGATATTTTGGAGGAGAAATGGCATTCGGGATGTTGGAATTTTTAGGCTTTTTGCACTGGTTTTTCCTCATCTTTGTGGATTTATATACCTTTGGTCTTTGATGTTGGTGACCTTTGGATGGGGTTTCTGTATGGATGTTCTTTTTGTTGATGTTGATGCTATTCTTTTCTGTTTGTTAATTTTCCTTCTAACAGTCAGCACCCTCTGCTGCAGGTCTGCTGGAGTTTGCTGGAGGTCCACTCCAGACCCTGTTTGCCTGGGTACCACCAGGGGAGGCTGCAGAAGAGAAAAGATTGCTTTCTGTTCCTTCCTCTGGAAGCTTCATCCCAGAGGGGCACCCGCCGGATGCCAGCCGGAGCTCTCCTGTATGAGTTGTCTGTCGACCCCTGCAGGGAGGTGTCTCCCCTCAGGAGGCACAGCGGTCAGGGACCCACCTGAGGAGGCAGTCTATCCCTTAGCAGAGCTATAGCACCATGCTGGGATATCTACTGCTTTTCAGAACTGGCAGGCAGTAACATTTAAGTCTGCTGAAGCAGCACACACAGCCACTCCTTCCCCCAGGTGCTCTGTCTCAGAGAGATGGGAGTTTTCTCTTTAAGCCCCTGACTGGGGCTGCTGTCTTTCTTTCAGAGATGCCCTGCCCAGAGAGGAGGAATCTAGAGAGGCAGTCTGGCTACAATGGCTTTGCAGAGCTGTGGTGGGCTCTGCCCAGTTTGAACTTCCTGGAGGCTTTGTTTACAGCGTGAGGGGAAAACAGCTTACTCAAGCCTCAGTAATGGTGGACGCCCCTCCCCCAACCAAGCTCCAGCATCCCAGGTCCACTTCAGCCTGCTGTGCCAGCAGCGAGAATTTCAAGCCAGTGGATCTTAGCTTGCTGGGCTCTGTGGGGCTCAGATCCACTGAGCTAGACCACTTGGCTCCCTGCTTCAGCTGCCTTTCCAGGGGAGTGAACGATTCTGTCTTGCTGGGGTTCCAGGCACCACTGGGGTATGAAAACAAAACAAAACAAAACAAAACAAAAACTCCTGCAGCTAGCTCGGTGCCCAAGTTTTGTGCTTAAAACCCAGGACCCTGGTGGTGTAGGCACCCAAGGGAATTCCCTCGTCTGAGGGTTGCAAAGATCTTGAGAAATCATAGCATCTGGGCCAGAATGCACCATTCTTGAGGCACAGTCCCTCAAGGCTTCCCTTGGCTAGAGGAGAGTTCCCTGACCCCTTGTGCTTCCCAGTGGAGGTGAAACCCCACCCTGCTTCCACTCACCCTCCATGGGCTGCACCCACGGTCTAACCAGTCCCAATGAGATGAGCCAGGTACCTCAGTTGGAAATGCAGAGATCACCTGACTTCTGCATTGATCTGCAGACTGAAGCTGTTCCTATTTGGCCATCTTGCAAGCCACTCCATCCAGAAGATACTTTTAGATGACTTCCATTTTTCCTCCTTTCTAATTCTTGCCCATTTACTTGTAGATAAATGTAACTACTTCCTTCTCTGTAATATTGTTTTTTTATCCCTGTTTTTTATTTGATTCTATCATTCCTTTTATTTCCTTTATCAATTTAATTTATATTTACTTACATCATTGTATTAAGTCACCACTAATTACTTTACAAATAAAAAGTGAAACACTTTCAAGAAGATAAAGCAAAAGATATATGTTTGGTAATTAAACTATATACATTAAAACAGATGACATAAACCTCTACAGCTCTTGCAAATATCCATGTATAGAAGCTCCAGGGAGTATCCATCTAACTTTTCATTTTTCTACAATGAAGCTTGCTTTCACTCAGGCAGAAGATCACAGCCAATTAACATTTATACTTCAAGTTCTCTTAAATGCATACAAGTATTTTAGTGTATTATTCCATATTACTTAAGGATTAAATATGAATTTTGAAAAACTGAGATAAACTATTATTTATAACACTGTTTCTGAATGATTCATGTATTAATGATTCCAGTCATGGTACAGTACTCACAGGTGACCATTTAATCTACAATTGAGTTTTTAATTTGGGAGTAACCACAGTAAATACATTTTTCATTCTAAATATTATTAAATGTTTCTTGGTATTACAATCTAGTGCATTCAAAGGTTAAATAATCATTGGCAAGGGACATTGGACAAATGAGATGGTGAAAATCTTTTTCCCTGACATTTAGCAATGACAAGCAAAACTCAGTTTCAATAATCATGATTCATTTAATACCATATTTAGAAGATTGGTACTTAGTGGTTTGTCAACTGGCATTTGCAAACAGACCAATTTTCCATCTTTTTTAATGGTACAACTTGAAGTAATCAAATTTAATTAAGATAAAATGATGAGAATACAAAATAAAAAAAACTTACTGATAATTGAGGAAAATATATCTTTCCAAGGAATAATTTGGACATTTTTCCACTAAAATTGTTAATACATATAATCAGTTGAATTTATTGATAAAAATTTTATTGCTACAACATATATGATATCTAATTATTATAGAAATTCTTAATTGTAGAAATCCTTGATAATTTCTACACAAAATATTATAATAGTTTACTTGGTATAATACTTATTATTAATTTTAATTTTATTGTTGGTAGTCTGTTGAATAGAACAAGATGAAAGAATAATAGTAAAAATATAAATACTAGTTCTGATTCCAACATCAAATAACTATGTGCTTTTAGATAATATTTTAGAAAAATTTTTATCATATAATAATACCGTATCACAGTCTCACACAAATGATATGTGGCTAAATTCTCAGTGTTCATCATTGTCAATTAGTTCTCATGTTTTCTGTGACTTTGTACTGCCTTTAATTTTGGCCAATTGCCTCATATATGTGCCATCGGCAATTACAGGGACAAAACAAGAAATGGGTTTAAGGAAATTCATCAGCATTTTAGGAGAAATAGAAAGGGAAAAACATATAAGGATTGCACATTAATGAGTTGTTATGTATAGTCACTATATGTTTTTCTCTTTCTATACATGACTTGTATTTTACAACGATAAATCTTAGTGTTATATCATTCCTGATGGAATTAAATCCCTCTGCTCCCTGGATAAATTTTTGGACTTCTTTGATCTGATGACAACTTTGACAACTGAAGAAAGTATTACCCTGATTGTTATGATTTCTTAGTCATAAAAATCTTTCTAAAATATTTCTACAAAATAATCAGAATACCATATCTATTTTCTCATATTACTTCCCAGTTTTTCACAGTTGTCTCACAGAGTGAGAACTTCTCACTCTGGCAAAGACTGATGGGGTCATCCACTAAATATAAAGGATTTGAAATTCTCTGAAAGAAAATTGGTATTTTTTTTTTTTGTATTCAACTGCAGACTTGAATTTTGAAACAGAAAAAAAAAAGTCTGTTTATTTATCATTGCCACTTGATAAGAAAACTAGATCCCCAAAATATAGTTTTCAATCTGATAGCCACTGAACATAACAAATGCAATAAAATCACTCACTATCGAAAGAATTTTATCCATAAAAATGTATACATAAAGGATGTGTAATGACATTAAGACTGGGAGCCAGTTAGAGCAATATAAGGCTGCCTACTGACTAACTTGTGATTCGTAATAATATTCGGAATTTCTTAAATTTTATGATTGAATTATATTGAATCTCCTTTCTTGGGATTTCAGGGAGATCCAAGCAAGGAGAAATGAAAACAGAAGTTCTGATCTATGATCTTTTTTTACTTAGAATGTTGCCTTATGTATTTAACTCAAGTTAGTTTAAATATATTCAATTCAGTAAACATTAATTAAGGGATTATGAATTTCTAGGAACTGATTTGGGGATTCAAAACTACAAAATTATTTTGCCATTACTCTTAAAAAACCTCCCACTACTTCAGCATTGCCAACAAGGTAAGATAAAGACTTATAGCCACATTTGGGCTGGGTGTGGTGGCTCATGCCTGTAATTCCACCATTTTGGGAGGTCAAGGCAAGTGGATCACTTGAGGCCAGTTCAAGACCAGCCTGGCCAATGTGGCGCAACTCCATCTCTACTAAAAACACACAAGAATTAGCCAGGCTTGATGGCATATGCCTGTACTTGGGAGGCTGAGGCCGGAGAATCGCTTGAACCTTGGAGTGGGAGGTTGCAATGAGCCGAGATCGCACCACTGTGCTCCAGCCTGGGTAACAAAATGAGACTTTGTCTCAACAACAACAAGAAAAAGAACTATAGTCACATTTGAATTAAGTGGTTCTATCACAGGGTATTTCAGATCAAGAAAATAGCATAAACAAAGGCACACAGGTGTGAAATTCCAAGACATGCTGAGAGAATAGTAAATATTCTGGGAGGCCGAATTGTTTCAGAAAATTGGCAGAAGAAATATAATCCTAAATATGTGTTGTTTTCCTACCCTTGTTCTAGAGTAAGAAAGGTTAAAAACATCTTTTAAATTAGTGGATTACATTTGTCATCAATATGATTGTTGAAGTGCCCATACTGTACAAAGTAATTTAGGGAGACTGGAAGCCAGGTGCTAAAATAGGCAGCGAATACGGATTAATAAAACACAGGAATGCAAAGAGAATGTCAAAACCATATTTAACAGTTTCAACAGAGGAAAAACCGAAAAGAGAAGTAATGAAGTGGAACCAGAAGTAAGCCACTTCTGGCAAGGAGTGCGTGAGATTTAAAAGACAGTGTCTTACTTCTTTTGGCCAGGTTTCTAGGAATCAAGGCAAGAAGGTAAAGGAATCTTTCTCTGCTTATGTAATTCATTGTGAGTACTAAAAATGCAATGGAGTGAGTTTAGAATAGAGGTTAGCAAAAGTGGGAAAAGTACTGTGAGGAGTGATGACTCCCTAAAATTAAATAAGATAATCCAAAGCACAGCTAAAAGTGAGATTGCTCTTTTTGTGGGAGATTAAGAATCCTGAGGTAGTGGAGTAGAGAATTGAGAGACAAACAGGAAAGTGAGAGGAAATTGAGAGACAGCAGTGCATAGAAAACAGTAGTCTCAAATAACATTTTGATTATCATTTCTCTTGAAGAAATACGTTAACATTAGATGCCACTCAATTTGTCAACCCTGGGTGAGTAATCTCAGCAAGATTATGGAAAGTGTATACTATTAGATTTTAGTAGAGAAATGATAATTTCTGTAAATGACACAATAATCTAGGCAGGGCAAACCCAAAGGTAATTTAGAAATTGTACGTATCTAAACTCATTCAATTAAAGGGGTATTAATATTTTTAAGGGCTGGCATTGAGCATCTGCATTGCACTGATAAGATGTTATAGTGGGAAACCAACCGACTAAACTGCTTATGAAGGGGTTACATCTCAAAATAAAATAATGCATTATGTAATTCATGAATGGAAGTTTAATGGGATGACACTCATTTATTATTATATACAGTTTTGTGATTTTTATGAACATGTCACTTTTATGGTATATGCATAGCTTCTGAAATTCTTTCATTTTTTAAGTTTTGTTTCCCAGACTAGGCAACTTATTAGATGTTATTCTTTGACTAAAGCTTTTAGTCACTGAAAAATAGCAACACTAAGTAACTAAGTTATTTTTTTCCTGAGAATTTAAATATCTGGCTAAGAATTACCTCAACCTTTTAAGTTGTTACAATAAATAACTAAAAACTTATAATCCCAGATAACTTTTCTGTACTTTATAGTCAGAATGAACTGCTGGCATGGAGCAAGGCTATAATCCCAAAGGAATTTTTAAAATCATCTTAGGTTTTCAATTCTTTTTTAGTGTAAATAATAAAGTGCACTTTAGTTAGCTGGTTAGTCATCTTTGGGATGCATCTAAGAATGGGCAACATGATAGCACCAAATACATCTCTCTCTCTCTCTCTCTCTCATAGAGATAGGGTCCCATTGTGTCGTACAGGCTGGTCTCTGACTGGTGGGCTCAAATGATCCTCCTATATCATGCCTCAGCCTCCCAAAGTGCTGGGATTAGAGTGAACCACTGTGCATGGCCCCAAATAAATTTCTCACAGAGATATATAGGAGGTTATATGTATATACATGCTTGTACTGGTGTTTCTGTTTTTACTCACATTAAAAAAAAGAATCAATGGGGCTGATATTTTCGTTTATTTCAGCTATGAAAACCAGCAATTAGCCATTGCATTTTAATATTTCCAATATAGATGAAATGGTTTTGAATTAACTAGTAAACATTCAATTCAGTTATGTTCCACAAGCAGTTAATTACAGATACGCTTAAAAATGAATAACATAAGAAAGGGACTGCATATCTTTGCTTGCTTACACATCATCAGCTCTTCCCTTTGTTTCTTCCTTCTTTCCCTTTCTCCTTTCTTTTATTTCTTGCTTTCTTTCTTTTCAGTGTAATAATCGGTAATAAAACGAGTAGTACAGCATTCAAACAATAGTTTTTGCAGAAATCAATGATGGTTTCAGACCCACTGAAAGTAGTGAAGTATCAGAGTTTGATTTGTGTGTGTGTGTGTGTGTGTGTGTGTGTATGTGGCCAGGCTAGCTGGGTTGAGTTAAAGCAACTTAAGTTTGTTTAGTTTGCTTTATAAAAGTTATCCTTGCTATTAGTATAGTTAGAAATAAAATTTACTTAAGATATGGAAAGCTGTATTTCCAGAGACCAGAATAAAAGCTCTCTTAATACCCTGAATATTGAAACTATACACATTCATTCATATTAGCAGATTTCTACCTCCCTGCTTATTAGTGTACTAATAAGCAACTGTGATATTGAGTTTACCATAGCATTGTAAAGGTCATGTGTGTACAATAAGTATGTAAGCCTCAAATTGCTATTATATCCCCAGCCAGCTAAACAGCCAGATATAACTTCTGTTCATATTTTCTAATCCTTGTTTTGCCTATCAAAATTTACTTTTGCAATAACATTCTGGGATTTGGGGGAAAGGATACAAATAATGGTTCAAAAGCATTTCAGTTGTTTGACAGAGAAGCCTAAATCTCCAAAATATATTTAGAAACAGAAAAAAAAATTATTTCAGTGCAATTTGTGATTTTATTAGGAAAAAATGCAACTTTTATGTCAATGTTTTACCTTTTTTATAATAGTAATAAACACTAAAGCAACATATTTAAATATCTTATAGTGTTCTATTGGTGGATTTTGGCATGTGTTACATAACTAACAGCACATCTAAGATGCATGAATTACATAAGGAAAGAACATAGCAATAGTTCCACTGCCTGGTCAAAAGCAAAGAACAGGAGTGACGTGGAAGAGAAGAGGGGAAAAGACTGGTAACCTAAAATGTACTTCCTCCTTCTCTTTATTCTAGTCTTTCTTTCCTCCCATGAAATGGTTAGATATACGTCTCTGGTGGCAGAAGTGGGAATGAGTTGAGCACATTAGACTAAGATGAACTGATAAATAGCCAAGGAAACCAGAGATGACAAATGAGGAGGACAGATGCTAGACAGGCAGAAAGCAAAGCACCATAAGGAATGTTGGTACCAGCACCAAGAATAATAGGGGGAGGCAGCTGACACTAACAAGAGTCTCCCAGTTCTTTCCAATAGCTCCCATATACCCTCAACCTCTTTCCAATCACAACTTTTGCTGGAACTAAAATTTGACTCTCTCCTGAGACACTACATCCTTAGCACAGCCTTCTTCATTAGAAGCTGCTGATTCTCAAACACTCTTGATATGTCAGGATTGGGTAGTAAGTTGATGGGTTTCCTGCACACTAATCAATGTAACTTCCATTTCAAAATTCTATCTATCTCACTTTTTAAAATGAAGCAGAAAATTATTTTCCTTTTAGGCTTATGCAATTTGACCCCATTAGCCTCCCCAACTTCCTGTTTCTGTTCATCACCAACCTAGTGATACTCCACATTACATATTAATAACTTTAGCAAATACATTTCATTCTTCTATTCCACTGAAACTTCTGTGTCATTCATGTTGCCCCTACCATCTTCATGTTTGATCCATCCTTCACCATGACTGATCAGTTGCTTGCACTTTTTATTTTCACTAATCTTTAAACTACTCTACAGCCAGACCTAGAATTTCTCACTAGTAGAAACTGCGCCATCTGTGAAATCATAATTTCCAAACATACACCTGACCATCACTGACTTTCTTCAGGCTCACTGGCTCAATGAGTTTCATTGATGAAATTCTTTTTTCTCACTGAGGTCCTTGACCCCACCATTTTTATACCACCCATCAAGTCCTTCCTCAGATTAACTTTCCTCTTAGATCAGCCTTGATTCTGTGGTATAGGACACCTACACTTCGCAATTTCTTTTGGCTCCTTCAACGCTCTCTCCTTGCATTTTACTTGCACTGAATGAAAATTTGTATGCAGTTCAATTCTTATACAAAAACTGTTGAAGTTTTCTGGAGACAATCATAAAACTAACATATATAATTTTATTTGTTAAAGTCAGGTATATTGAGCTACAATTAACATAATTCCCTCCTGCTCTTTTCAATTTATCATTTTCCCCCACCTCAAAGTTCTTAGCAAGTGCCTGAAATATTGAATACACTAAGGGACAATAGTCAACCATATATAAAAATACCATATATAAAAATAGAACTCTGACCCACAATCCATAGCCAAGAGTCCAGAAAGGCAAACCACAAACTCTGTAGCAATTGGCCTGAAGCAGACCATCATTTTTCTCTAATTCCCATCTCCACTGTCACTATAGGAGCAATCAGACAGAGCCAAATATGCTCCCTTAACCAATCATATAGGATACTCACTTCTAGTTACCCCATCTCCAATTTCTACATGCCCAAAACCTCCAATCAGGGATTACCTGAAGGCTTCCCTGTGTTCCCCTGTATGCCTTTGAGTCTCTGCCAAAACCAAGTGATGATAGATGATGATCGCTGACTCTCTTGCTATGGCAAAATCTGAATAAATAGCCTTTTAAATTTTCCTTTGGGTCATCTCCATTTATTTCAAGTGTTTTCCTGGAGGTCCGATGGAGACAGCGTGGTAGCAGAGCCCAGCCTTCAATCAGGTGCATACCCTCCAAGGCCCCTTGTGTATTTCTGCTGGAGTCTGCACTGATATTGTAACTCAGCACCGGGTCTGAATTCTGCTTTCTTTGTATTGATGTACTTGACTATTTATTTTAAGTTTAGAACCCGGGTTTTGTTATTGGCTGTGATTTGTTTGGCATCCTTGGTAGAATCAGGCTACCCCTTTACACCTCATTTGCTATCTTTTGTGTTACCATTTTGTGTTGGGGTGTCCAATCATGTTGTTTGTCACAATAGGGGAATATTATAGGGTAGAAAGTACGCATCAGCCCATTGTTTAAGCTGGCTTCACAGATGGTTAAGTTTGGACTGGCATTCACTTGACATACTTTTGTGTGAGTCATCAATGAAACTGGATGAGGTTCTCCTTCATTCACAGTTTTTGTCCTGAGAGCTCAGTTTTCATCAGCAGATTTAGATATAGACAACCCCACGAGAACTGGCGATGGTCAATAGTAATGTAAGGCTTATGCCTGCTGGGAAGTACAGATTGTTGGGCTGGGGGCCTGAGACACAAAGTGCGTAAGCCTTACGTTCCTATTGAACATCGCCAGCTCTCATGGGGTTGTCTATACCTAAATCTTTTCATCTTCCAGAAAAAAAAAAAAGCCTGCTCTTATTTGGACATCCATTACAATCCTAAATTTTGTGCTTCTCTTTCTAAATGGCATAATTCTACAAAGGATGATTTGGGCCTACACTAGCAACTCTGGGAAACACTTGATTTGAACAAAATTGCTCATTCCAGAGAATCTTTAGAAAAGAAAGGAAATAATTTGCCAGGCCCAGTAGGCAGCATTTTCTGCAGTATGTATGCTGAGGCCTCCAAATAAAATTCTGAATCAAAAATAGCTTCTGTTACATTTTTTCTAGGCTCCACACTTGACCTCATGGTTTCTCATGCAGTGGAGATATTGCTAGTGATTGAGAACACACAACGCTTTTCAGCCAGCTAATCACCCTTTTACAGGATGCAGTTACTCTCTCTTTAACGTTTCTATTCATCAACACAACACCCTGAGTCCTGCCCCTCTCCTGCCCCTACCAGAAGGAGAAGAACATTATGATTGTCTTACCTCAGTTACAAAACTTTCTGTACCTCATTCAGATTTATTAGAGATGCCCATTAAGAACTCTGACAATATTATCTGCCACTGGATCATAGCTCAAAGTGGACTTGAGCAATCAATGACAGAGCTGTAACTAATCTAGTCTTTCCTTAAGATATAGTCCTCTATCTGAAATAGGATTCATATACTACAGCTTTTAATTATAGCCCTTTTCTCTTAACTTAAAATTTGTTTAAAGTTTTACAGGTAGCAGGAGTCCTTTTATTCTTATTACTAAGTAGTATTCCATTGTATGGATATGAAACAATTGGTTTATCCATTCATCAATCAATGAGTGCTGGTTATTTTCATTTTAAGATAATTATGAAAACTTATTTTACCACAAACTCTTGTATATGAATGTTCATAACAACCTTATTTGTAATAGCTCAAAACTGGAAACAACCCAAACTTCCTTCAAGTTGATACATCTTTACGATATAATACTACTCAGCAACAAAAGAATTATCCATACAATTACTGATGCCATAATGGATGACTCTCAAAGAGGAGAGTAAGGGACAAGGCAATCTTAAGGAGTTACATAAGGTAGATTTCCACAATCCCTAAATTGATGGGGATGGAGGGGTGGAGAAAATATTTGTTGTTGCTGGGATTCAGGATTGGGGGAAGAGTGGGTGATTGTTAAGAAATAACATGACAGAGTTTCCTTGTGATGCTAGAATGGTTCTATATTCTAACTGTACTGATGGTTACTTAGATCTGTACATGTGATAAGATTTTTCTGAAACTAAATGCATGCACACACATACACACACACAAAGTACAGGTGTAAACTTGTGAAATCTGAATTAAGTCCATGTCTTATTCCTTTTGTGCTGCTATAACAAAATATCAACATTGGATAATCTGTAAACAATAGAAATTAATTTATTATGTTTGTGGAGGTTGGAAAGTCCAAGATCGAGGTGCCATCATGTTTATTGTTTGGTGAGGCTGCTGTCTACCTTCAAGAAAACTTGTTGCTGCATCCTCCAGAGGGGAAGAACACTTTCCTCACATGGTGAAACGGACAGAAGAAGCGAAAAGGGGGTGAACTTCCTCTGCCAAACCCTTTTATAAGGGCATCAGATTCCATTAATGAAGATGAAGCCCTTATGACTTAATCAGCTCCTAAAATCTACACCTCTTAATACTGTTCCATAGGGGATTAATTTTCAACATGAATTTTGGATCAGACACCATCATTCAAACAATAGCAGTCCACATTTAATAGTATTATACCACTGTCAATTTCCCAAGTTTAATATTGGGTTATGATTTCATATAATATTATCATAGGAAGTTGGGTAAAGAGTACATTGTACCTCTGTACTATTTCTGCAACTGCTTAGGGGTATTAAAATATTTTAAAATCAAACATTATTTTAAAATAATAACTATCATTTAAATATTTATTATTTTCAATTTGAAATATAAATAATGTAAGCTATATTATTTATAATATATAGCTGCTTAGGAACTATTTTTTTCCCAGCTGTAGGGATTTTCGTCGTCAGACAGCCTCCACCTGTCCATTGCTTCAGAATGTGAATCAGCTGCAGAGAGCTGCCTTATTAGAAAACACACCCTTTCCATGAAGGCCACTACCAGTGGCTGAGAGAAGTGGAAATACGAAGGAGTCACCATTTGCACCATTTGTGGGACAACTCTAACGAAGAATACACACTTCAGACAAACTCACTCAGTTGAATGACGTTTTGTGGGACTGCACTAGGTGTGACTTCTCCTTCTTCCCAGGCTTAATGGCTCCTCTTTTGTTCACATCTACAACTCAAACATCATCTTTCTGTCTGCTCCTAAAGTACTCAATTTGTAACAGTATCTTTGTGTCATTTAAAAAACTTACCTCCCCATAACTCACCAATAAAGTTATATACAGTTTTGGTTATTTCAATATGTATTGCTTATATAATATTGAATATAGGAACATACACATGAGCTATATAGAATGATAAAATTATATCTGCCTTTGCTTGATCTTATTATGGTTGTTACTGAATAAGTTAGGGTTCTCCAGAGAAAAAGAACCAGTAGAACCATAAATATATATATATATAATATATATATTTGAAAAATAGAGAATATATTACTCTGTAATATTCTTATATTATATGATTATAGTATTATTCTATTATATATTATATTATTCTTATATTATAATCTTATATGTAATACACATGTATCTGTAGCCCAATAAAGTTGAAACCTAAAATTAACCATCACACTCATTTTGGCTTGATTTTCTATGTGCTTGTCACTAGCTCATCCCCAAACACTGTAGAATAATTATCCAGCCACATTAACGATGTTTAAATATAAGGAGTAACCATGATATTTCTAAAAATGTCATCTATCCTTATATTTGAATGATAACCAAGTATAGAATACTAGTTTAGAAATTATGTATTTCAGAATTGGGAAGGCATGTTTTATTTTCTTCTAACACCTGCTATTATAGTTAAGAAGTTCATGCCATTTAGATACTTAATCCTCAAGATGTGCTTATTTGTTTTTCTTTGTGGAAGACTTTGGCATCTTTATTTCTAGAGGCTAAAATTTCACAATGTATCTTTGTGTGAATAAGTCTTTTGAAAATAATTGTGTAAGGTATGCACTAGATGCTTTCATTTTTAAAAACAGTTTTATTAGCTTTTAAATAATTTTCTTCTGTTCTCTCTTGTAAACTAATATTAATCATTCTCAGGATTCCATTTTAATTTCTTCATTTTTTTCTGCTTTGAGCCAATTTTTAAGCTTTTATTTTCTGGGAGTTTTCTCAAATTTATCATCTAAACTTACAAAGGACTTTTTATTTATATGGTCATATTTTAGATTTCCAAGAGAATTATTATACTTGGGTGATTTTTATAGTACTAGAAATACATGAATGCATTGCCTTCTCCTATCTCCTAGGAAATATTGATTATAGTTATAGTTGTTTTGAGATTTTTCTTCTGATCTCTGCATTGTTTATATTTTATCTGTGATAACTTTATTTCATTGTCTTAGTCAATATATTTGATTAAAGCTTTTCCTAAATATCTTGTGGTCTTATTTTTTAAATTTGTATTTACATTTAAGAAGTAGCTAATTGAAATCTCTCAGTTCTTGGATGGAGTATGTTGAAGGTTAGGCTTCAAAGAAAATTGATAAGACAGTGAACTAGAATTTTCACTCAGCAACTGAGTTAATATCCCCACAGAGGGATGCTGTAATCTCCTGCATCATAGGAGGGTCAGGGAAGAATCTCCATGTCAGCACTGTGGGACCTGCAGGGGCGCAGAGGTAGCCTCACTGATGAATATGTACACTTCAATATTCTGAATCTGTGTTTACACACCTCACAAGTTTTCTCAGTTATGCAAACGTTTTCAAAAGATAAACTTTCTAGCTTCTATTAAGGGATCAGCAATCTTCTGCTGTGTTAGGTTTGAAAAGAGATTCAGTCACTTAACACATATGTACTTGATTCTGACTATATGCCAAATACTATTATAGGTAATTGAGATAAAACAGTAAAGAAAACAGACAATATCTCTAACCTAACATAGCCTACATTCCAAAGGATCCAGGGGCCAAATATTCTTCAATCAAATTTTGAAACAATCTTTGTTTTCGGCGCCAATCTAAACCCCCCAGATTTGGTGATTTTGATCCAAGTCATGAGCCTCTGGGAGTTTCTGCACTGAGTCCATCTGCATCACTTTGACTTTCCTTCCTATAGGCTTAAGTATCCGTTTTCACTTGTCAACTATGGCAGGTCACATTTTCATCTGTTTACAAGTTCCATGAAATTGTGCTAAAATTTTTATTGCTGTTATCCCTAAAAACTTCTATGTTGTTTGATTTTCTAATTAAAATCTGTTTAAAATATTATTTGAACTAACAATTTATATACAATACTTTTCTAATTGTATGTCTCCTTTTTACTCACGGATGATATATGACTAGTTCACAGATAAGTGATGACTTTTTCAAAGGGCTAATTGCAATTTCTCTGGACTTACAAAGCTTGTAATTTTAAGAGCCAAGTTTTAATTTCTGCATATGATTATATTAATGGAATTGTCCAGTGAAGAGATGAATGCTATATCAGAATGATTTGAATTAGTTTTCAAAAGGAAAGAGTGGAGGCAATCTTGCACTCCAATCTCATTTAGAATACAAACACGGAATTCATTTTCAAATTGATTGTACCAGTTGCAACATTAATAACTTTACAAATTGACTAACATAGATTTCTCTCTCCATGAAGAGTTTTGTGAGTTGCTTTTCTCCCCTGAAATCCATTTTCATTGTAATGCATTCTTCAGAATGAATAATTTTAACTTAATACAAAAAAAAATGGTGACATTTCTGCCATCTCAGGACTCGAGTCAACCAGCTATAGCCAAATGCTCTGAATCAGCAGCACAACAAGTGGATATGGTGAATTCATTACCTTTGATATTAATTTATAAATAGTAAATCTTTAATACAAATTACATTTTTACCAATTTCTAAAATTAGGATAATGAAATTCTAAAATTTCATTCTAAAAATGAAATATATGAAGTAGATTAGATAATGGTTCACAGATGTCCTTCTTACTCCCTCATCTCCAGTATGTGTATATTTCCCCATTTTTCAACTTTGGATTTAACAGTGTGACTTTCCTGGGCCAAGTGGATGTTAGAAGCATATACTAAACAAGATCATGAAATATGTTTATACAGTAAACTTGATCTCTCCTATGTCTGCAATATCCATAAGGAGATTATCCCATAGATAGTTGCTAATACCTCATGTACACCCCAGATGGAAATGCATTCTGCAGTGTGAAGCATTGCCAACTCAACATCACAACTTGAAGTAGACCTACAGTTTTTCATACAAAACAAACACATATTTTGTGTCACTAAGATTTTAAAGACATTTGTTATCAAATTGTAAAAAAAGATGTGTTAAAATAAAATATGTAGCATTGGTTTGTGATCGACCAATGAGTAAAGAGGGCATTCCTATAGGAAGCAGGAGAAATTGAAAAGAGAGCTGTTAAAAAAAAAAAAAATTGTGACCTGAATTGTAATACATTGATAAAGCATTTGACAGACTAAACACTGCTGTACCTTGTGAGGCACGAAATGTGCCTTTTGAACTTGTAGACTTGGACAAGATGATTTACAGAAAGGATATTAAAAGTGTGTGCTGGATCTTGTTCTCTGTATTTTGATAACGTACTTCCCAAAGAATAAGCAGAATTAAGTGTGAATATACTAAGTCCAGATATACTAGGATTTTTGAAGTTGGAAATAAAGTAGGTTCTCATCTCCAAAAAAGGATTTTCAAACCAAAGGCAAGGGGACAAAGCTGGAGGACAGAGACCATTACCATGACGCTATCCGGTAAATATGGTCTTAGAGTTAAGAACAATTTTTTAAAATGTGAATGTGACAATTTTCATGAAGATCTAAAAGTAAAACAGCTGGTTTCTGATAGACCCTTTTAGCCATACAAAATGACTTCTATTAAAAAGTATCAGTAAAAGAGAAAGGCATGAGGTATGCCTAAATAACAGTTAGAAACATAGCTTATGGCACATTGACGTGATGTAACCAAACGGACGGAAGAACCACATAGCACTAAGAGAGCTTCATCAGAAAACGTTTGGACAGCCAGTACTGAATTAGATCGACATGTATTTGAGAGAAGAAAAGACATTTTGGCTTACAACTTTATATGGGCACCTTTCAATGGGCAAGCAGGCTTGGAAAGCTGCTCAGCATCACACTAAAAAGTAAATTTTACAATGCCCTCTTCAGGAGTAGCCAAGGATGAAGGTGAGAAATGAAAGAGTTTTCAGCGAGCAAAGCCAAGAGTGATGGAGAATAATCTACTACTGGGTTACTTCCACAGAGCAGAACCAGGGTAGAAAGATCTAATAATACGTGGTTAATAAGATGTCAGAATTGGTATGGACCATTCTCTCCCTTATACCTCCTGCTTTTCTCTTTTTCTGATTTTCGGATTTTTTTTTTCTCTAATTCTATCCATGTTTCACCATTTTATGTTGAGTATGTGGAAAAACAAATAAGGACAAATAACTTAATTTGGGGTTCAAAGTACTCCAGAACCAAAAAGGGCCATATTTGGAATTCCTGTAAACCATAAGATTCTAGAATTTGAGTCAGATGTCATCACTGGCAGAGACTTTGGGGGATCTTAGGATGGAGGTAGCACATTTTTTACATTGAAGGAACATGAATATTTATGAAAAATGTGTTAAGATTAGATTATTGTTGAAAAGTATTTATTCTTCCCCATCTCCCCAACTTCATGGGAGGTATATGCTTCCTGTCTTTTGATTTTGGGCTAATTCATATGACTTGATTAGCCAATGAAATGTTAGCAGACAAGAAAATGGCTAAGGCTTGAATTACACCTTAATGTTAAGATTTGTTCTTTTGTGCAGCTGCCATTACCATAAAGACACCCTAGAAAGGACAATGCTACCTCAATTATGATCCTGGGAATAAACACCATGGGGCAGGATTCCTCAGCCATGGTAACTTAAAGCAGAATCACTGTAAACAAATTAAATGTGCAAGCATGAACAAAATAAATGCTTATTGCCTGCCTCCAAAATGCTATTAATATAGGTCATATAGCAATACTTTGTGATCTAACTTTAACTCAAATGAAAATTTAAAAAAACACACAACTCACGTAAGATGGAGAAAACAAAAAATAAGTAAATTGCCAAAATATTAATGATGTTCATATTTAGGTATTAGGGCATGAATCATATTTTTCTTTGATATATTTTACAGACTATTTAGCATCTGCATAGTGTTTAAAAATATAAAAATTCTCATACAAATCTTATTATCTGTGTATGTGCTCCACTATCCAAAAGTTCTATTTAACTGATGATATATCTTTTAAAATAAGTCAAATACTGATATTATTCACATGAAGAAATTTTGTTTTACACTTTTGTTTATGTTTATGGGATATTTATTTAATGACTTTGAGGAAAATATTAAACTATTACACAATCAATGACTATAAAATCCTATGATCTTACGATTTTTATTTACTTTGAAGGAGGATATTTCCCTGACCCCTTTGCGTGACTCATGACAGGGGTGCCTCATTTACCCAGCCCACAGCTTTCAACTCCTCGTGCATGGGAGGGAGTGTGAGAGAGAATGAGGCAGGAGCTGGAGTGTAAGAACACCGGAACCAGCCAGCTGCTTCAGCACTGGCAGGAGTGAACTCCACTCGCTCAGACCCTCTGTGCCCCACCCCTTATGTGGTGGAGCAGGCAGTTGAATGGGTGCAGGAGCTGGGGCGAGTGCTTTTGGGTGCCAGCAGGAGCAAACTCTGCGCAGATCCCCCTGCAGTTTCTGGCAGTGGGCAAGAGATGCCCACGGCCCTTGAAGCCCCAGAGGGCATGTTACAGCACTCTTTTAGCTGTGCCATCCATGAATGGCTTATGTGTTAACAGCTCCCATGGGCCCTTTTGTATCTGCACTGGTGGGTCCCAAGCTCTTGTCTGGCATCTAGGAAAAATGAGGTCCTATGAACTAATTGAAAAATAATAAATGTGGGAGACTACTGCTGATGAAAGTGGCTCTCAGTGGGAAGGGGAGCTGAAAAGGAGATGGGGCAGGAGGGTAATCTTCACCTGAAGTCTGGTGGCCTCCAGGCAAATTCTTGTCTGAAGTTATGTCATCAAGCTGTCCCTCTGAAGTCAAGCTGCTTCTCTCTTATGTCCAGCCATAGTCTCCATCATCCAGCTGCTTCTTTTCTCTGCTGGCTGAGTCTGGGGTCTTTATAGGCCCAGGATGATGGGGTGGGGGTAGGGTGGGCCATAGGTAGTTTAGGAAAAGGCAACATTCGAGTAGAAAAACAGTGATAGAAGTACTGACTTTCGGCAGTGGTTTCAGGCTTTTCAGTCTGAGAGTGTGGTTTTGCCAGGGAACCCACCCTTCTCT
>NW_012114633.1:836263-848395 GCF_000951035.1 Colobus angolensis palliatus
CAGCCATCTTCTTCCAAAAGTCAAGTGGCCTCTCCTCTCTACTGACTGAACCTGGAGTCTTTATAGGCACAATATGGGGGTAGGGTGGGCCATAGGTAGTTTAGGAAAAGGCAACATTCGAGTAGAAAAACAGTGATAGAAGTTCTGACTTTGGGCAGTGGTTTCAGGCTTTTCAGTCTGAGAGTGTGGTTTTGCCAGGGAACCCACCCTTCTCTGCCTACAATTTCTCTGCCTCCTGTCCCTATCAATTTAATTCTATGCCCCAAGCTGACGTACTACTGCCTGTTAGAGCTTCTCATGTTTGTTGTTGTTGTTGCTTTGTTTGGCTATAGTCTTCAAAAATATAATTACTCAAAAATTATTCTTGATAATGTTTGAAATATTCAATCAAGGCATGCTCCAAAAGGTATAAAAAATGTGATTTTGCTAAGAAGAGGATTCCAAAAAAGAAAACAAAGCAAAACTAAACAAAAAACAGATACTGTATTAGTCAATAGTACTCTCACAGAGTATATTTGGGACTCCATTTAGCAAGTATATGTTAAGATTTTACTTTTAAGCTCCCTGGGGTTGGGTGGAACTATGCAAATGATTTTGGCCAATGAGATTTGTGCACAGTGATATGTGTCGTTATTAGGAAGGACATTCACATGCTGCCTTCAGAGCTCCCTTTTTTATCACTGGCGTGGCAACTGGGAATATTTGAGAAGGGGGCTGGTCCATAAGCCTGTTGCTCTGTGTGATTACAATAAGGAGATTGCCCTGATGACTCATGATTGTTTGCAGTGTGAGTAAGAGACGGAAACACTTTGTAACTTTGTAGCAATTGTGGTGGTGTTCTTGCAGCATAACCTGGATTATTCTGATTTATGTCCCATATTTGACACCACCCTACCCCCACCAAAAAAAGAGTGATAAGAAAGACAATTAGTGGCTGACCATAAATATATGAAATTGTATAAAAGGTAGTGCATTTATTAAGAAAAAAATAACTAGTTTCAAGACACCATTCCATAAAAGCAGTTAACTAACCAGTTTATCCACTTTTAGCCTTTAAATCCGTGTGGTAACATCTGTACCTCAGAGGCTTTCCTGATGGCCCAATTCCATCATATCAAGTTATTTCCTCCAAGTTAAAATAATCAAGTTATAATTGTCCTCTTATTTTCTATTTTCCCATTACTACTGCAATATCTAGATGGGCAAGTGCCATTTCTGCTTATCCATGTGTGTATTCTAGCGTCTAACAAAGTTCCTAGTGTTGTGGGACTTTTTCTTTATTTCAGCTAAAGACGCGGGTCCTTATCATGCGGCCACAAAAAAATTAGGCTCATAGACGATTTGAATAGTGAATAAGGCAGAGTTTTATTGGGTGAAAATGGAAAAAACAGGAAACAGGGACCCTTACAAAGCCAGAGTCCTTGCTTGTGTGCTTTCCGCTTTGCAGTTTGAATCCCAGGTTCCACACAGCAAGAGGAGGAGCCAGGCTCCTCCCCATTGCAAAAGGTGTGAACTTCTGTGGCTCCCCCGCGGTGTGCATTCCTCCCAGTGCAAAGGCCAGCTGGAGTTTTGCCAGGGAGCCGTTTCAACCTGACTGGTCTCACTAACACATAATACATTCTTCGTGTGTGAGTATGTGTGCGTGTGCGCGTGCGCACGTGCAATTGATTTCTATATTGTCAATGGGTGCATTTACCTCATAACTGCAGAGCTGGGTAGCTGTGTTAAAAGCTGTATGACCCTGCAAGGCCTAAAATATTTGTTATCGGACATTTTTACAGAAATGGTTAACTGATCTCAGCTCTAAACAATCTGAAACAAGACTCTTCAGGGAAGTCTGTGAGTTAAAGGCTGGGAAACCAAATAAAAACACCATGTTTAAAAATCTAGACATGGACGTGAATCTTCAATTCAGTAAAAGGGGCAGCACAAAATGTGATCAGAGCAAAAAAGACAGAAGACATGTCCAATATAATTGCCTTAATTTGTTCTGAAGAAACGAATCCATGGTGGATAGAGAAGGAAGGATGAAGGATGATTTAAGGGACAGAAGTGTTGAAAATGATAGTATACTACTTGTTGTCTCTTTTTGGGGATGAAAGCAAAAAGAAATAAACACCTTCCATATTAATTATCCTTTTGATACCTATAATGTATGCCTTCTGTCTCCTAGACTCAATATCATTGATTCATTTGATCTTTATTATTTCCCCTTTGTTCTGACAAACACATGGTGTGTGTGTGTGGGAGTGTATGTGTGTGTATGAGACAGAGAGAGAAAGAGAGAAAGAAATGTTACAAACATACAGTGTTCCTTTTGTTTTAATATTGATAATGCCTCATGTTTGCTCTAATAAATTAACATTTCCACCTTTACTTACTTGACAGGAAGTACAAGTAACAATAGCAATATGACAAGAGAAGATGGAGGCAGACATGTGCTGACAAGGAAGAGAGGGGTAGAAAGATTTATAATTCATCAAAATATGCACACTCTCTCTACTCTATAAGACATGCTAAGACCACCTGTTTGAGTTATGCAAGTTAACAGCTTTCCAGAAGTATAGTTTTACAAATGCTGTATAACATTTTCCTAGCCCTTTAGAAATGATAAGTTGGAAATCTTAAAAATTATTTTTATTTTTATATAAGTTGTGAATTTGCTAATTTGAAGGATTTTGCTAAATTCCAGCACAGACTATGATAAACTGCAGTTTTTGCCATTACAGCAACCTAATACAGTATAGATATGTATTAAAACACCAAATTGTAACCCACATATATGTTACAAAGATATACTGTACCTTCTTGTAATGTAATTACATGTGTCAATTGAAAAAAATATTTTTAATAAAGAAAGAATTATGTTTAGGTGCCAGTATAGAATTAAGACACAAAGAAAAGATTAAACAATATTAATAGAGCTAGGGGGTAAAGAACGAAAGAATATATTGAAGGATTCAGTCAAGTTTCTTTAAAGAAGTACAAATCCAATTTCTGGGACTCGCATTGTGTTCACAATCTTCTGTTCTGTTGAGCTGTTAGAGTTGGTTCCTAAACTATCTATTCAGAATTTTTCTGTACAAACATATTATGTGCATCCACTTAAAGTTGTGTATAAATGAACCTAGTAACTCCAACATAATTGAAAATTTTGAGTTTATATTCAGTTTCCCACACTCAAGGGAGGGAGGAGAAGTCTCTATTGACTAGAAAAGTTCAAATCACTGTTCTCTAAGGCTATATTAAGAAGTTCAATTGCTCTTCTATACATTTCCCAAAGATACAGCTTAGTGATTTTCTAATCTGAGATGTATATAAGACAAGAGTGATCATTGTCAAACTGTTTTACACATCTATTTTGAACTCTCAATACGTTCAGAGGAGAAACTGTAAATTATGTTTATTTTAACATTAAGAAACTTTAATGTCTAAACCATCAATCAATCAAAATGCCTTCAGTTTTGCTAGGAATGCTTCAATAACAAAAATTGAAAGAAAAGTCTGGGAGAACATAACTAAACTGTGATATCAAACCATGTTTCTTACTATACGGATAAATAGAAATGCTTTAATCAATTTGCAACTTGAGGTAGCTGTGAGGTGTTTCCCCCTCCCCCCCAAATACTCTGAATCATGTCAAATTGGTTTGGAAGACATTCAGACATTTTGAAAACCCTCTCCCAAAACATTTTTGGAAAACATAAGCTGGTTTAATTTGTGTTTTAAATATGTCAAATGCTAATAGGAACTTAGAGCCTCCCTCTGCTTGTGAGTAAAACTAATTCCAAAGAATCGCATGTTTATTCAAAAGATGTATGCAATTTGGCAATATTGCTCATATTATTTCTTTATGTAAAACTCGTGGAAATATTGGTTCAGAAAAGTGACAGATCGGTGTTTATCCAAAACATACCTAATATTCAGTATGCTTAATAATCATTACCAGAAAACTACCAAGTATGATGATGCTTTAAAGCATAAAACATAACATTTTCATTTTGTTTAAGTGATAGAAAATATAAAGGGCAGATGCAGCCAATGTTTGAATAAATACTTACCCAAGAAAGGATTTTAAATATTTGTATTCTCTTTGCCTTAGTTCAGGCTGCTACATCAAAATATCACAGATTGTATTTCTCACATTTCTGGAAGCTGGGAAGTCCAAGATCAAAGCACCAGCAGATTCAGTGCCTGGGAGAACCCCCTCCTGAGTTATAGATAGTGGCCTCTCTGTGTCTTCATATAGTAGAAGGACCAAAAAAGCTCTCGCAGATCTCCTTTTTTAAGGTTATTAATCCCATTTATGAAGGCAGAATCCTCATGACCTAATCGCCTCCCAAATACCCCACCTGCCAATACTATTACACTGGAGTTTAGGTCAACATATGAATTTTGAAGGAGCATAAACTTTCAGTACATAGCACTCTTATTGTGAAACAAAAAAACAAAACACACAAAAAAAGAAAAATGCATTTAAAAGAGGGGAAAATAGAAGATGTGGGTAGCAAAGCTAAGGTGATTTTTTTTGATGTCCAACCTTTGAAAAATTTGAACTGAGTAAAATCAAAAGAATTGTATTGAAAACTGCTCAATCTCAAAACTCAATCCTACCTGCTAGGAAGATTTGGCACAGTGTAGGTCAGGGGATTGATTCAGGTCAGAGTAGATAGGTTCCGGCGGGGGTAGGTCCCCCAATAGGAGGAGAGTGCCATTAAAAGCCCTGGATTTCACTTAAACTTTATAACCCTTCATTCTGGGGAGAAGGAAAGGAGGAACTTTTTATGCACAAGAAGGTGATTTCTTTCCATAAGGAATTCAAAGCAAACATTACCCAATGTTGTTTTTTGTTTCTGTTTTTGTTCCTGTTGCTTATCAGAAGCTTCAGAAACAAAGGAAGACAGCAGCAAAGTTCTTAGATTTCAGACACTGTATGATTCAGACTGAATTTTGCTTTTATTTACACCATCAATATTAATTGAGGGTGTATTAGGTTTTGCATATAATGATAATGACAGTAGGAAGAAGACTATGAACTTACCATATTTAAGAAGTTTCTATTTTACAACTTTAATTTCTGTTTACTAATCATTTATTTTAACCATTACCTTATTTTTCATTTGCTATAATGTGATTTGAAATGACAGATTTAAAACACTTGTGTCAACATTATATTTAATTATTTGAATGGAAATGAAATTCCTCATTTCCATCTAGAAGGGGAAAAACATTTAAAAACAGAAAATATTGTCCCCTTTTACAAAAACAATATGACACATTCACGTAAAACTTATGGATATAAAATGGTGAGGTGGCTATGTTAATTAGCTTGATCAAATCTATCTATAATGTATACATAGATCAAAACATAATATTGTAACTCATAAATATATACAATTATTATTTGTCAATTAAAAATAAATAAAGTTATGACTATAAGCAATATAGTTTAAAAATCTTCACTACCATATATTGGCAATGGAATTTTAATTGATTTTTAACACATAAAATTTGAACATGGAGAAAAAAAAAGAATGAGAGGGTCAATTATTATAATATGATTCTCTCAGTTGGAACTGAAAACATTTATTTAAAGAGCCACTAAACAATATCATCCTTGTCAATTAATATATGATGACAGTTCTACTGGCATCAATACACTTAGTATTGAAAGTGTGCCTGTAATGTACATAGTTAATTTACACTAGCGGTTAGCCCTCTGACTTATTAATGTACAGAACATCTCCTTAGTGATTAAAATCGGTTGGTATATGAACAAATGGATTAGGAAAGTACATTTTTATATAGATTAAAGTGTGTGGTTAAAGGCAAATTTTTATAGTTTCAGTTGAAAGTCTTAAGGAACAATTCTTTTTCTTAGTAAGTAAATTTGAAGCGGTAAGAAGCGCAGAGCTACAAACATACATTATGTTGTTTCAGTGACCTCTACATGATGATAAATTCTTTGTACCTTTATGTCTTTTTCTTTGAAACTCCTTGAAATCTTCTAGGAAATTGTTCCAAAATAAAATGAGGCTATGTGGTAGAAAGCTAAAATATTGCCTGTTTTAGTTTCTCACCTCTAACATAAAAAACATTTTATGTGACCTTTTATTGTCTCCCATAGGAACCATGGACCCAAATTCAGTGTTGCTTTTAAAATATGGTTAGATAGTATAGCATGGAAATATTCAAATGCCATGCAAAATATGCTGCAAATATTTTGAAATAAATATATTTTTCCTTATGATTGTAAATTCATATAGTAGCTTCATTAGGCAGCACTATTTTCTTTTTTTTTTTTTTGAGACAGAGTCTCACTCTTGTCACCTAGGCTGTTATTAAAATGGGGTGATCTTGGCTCACTGCAACCTCCACCTCCGGGTTCAAGCAATTATACTGCCTCACCCTCCTGAGTAGCTGGAATTACAGGTCCACCACCATGCCCAGCTAATTTTTGTATTTTTAGTAGAGACAGAGTTTCACCATGTTGGCCACACTGGTCTTGAACTCTTCACCTCGGGGGATCTACCTGCCTCGGCCTCCCAAAGTGCTGGGATTACAGACGTGAGCCACCGCATCGGGCCAGGCAGCACTTATTTTTTTAAACGTCTAACATTGGGTTAGCTACTGAATGATTTATACTAATGGATTGAAATTTTGAACACCCTTTGTGTTAAGGATTTTGTATTGCTTTTCTAACTATTGTCCTTGTTTCTCTGCTGAATACCACATGGCAATTGAATTTATTTGAAGGTATATTTTATCCAAGTTAAAAAATCTGTAGAAAATGACTTACACTAAGTATTAAGTTACTTTCTAAATATAATAAAACTGGAATGAATTGTAATTGTGTTTTAATGTACAATCTATAATTCTGTTTTAACACCAACAGATGCAAGAGATATGATTTTGTTGACTCAAAAAATGGGGCTCGGCCAGATGCAGTGGGTCACGCCTGTAATCCTAACAATTTGGGAGGCCGAGGAGGGCAGATTGCCTGAGCTCAGGAGTTTGAGACCAGCCTGGGCAACATGGTGAAACCCCGTGTCTACTAAAATTTTAAAAATAAATAAATAAAATTAGCTGGGTGTGGCAGCTGGCGTTTGTAGTCCCAGCTACTTGGGAGGCTGAGGCAGGAGAATGGTTTGAACCCGGGAGGCGGAGGTTGCAGTGAGCTGAGATCCGGCCACTGCATTCCAGCCTGGGCGACAGAGCAAGACTCTGTCTTCCAAAAAAAAAAAAAAAAAGTGAGGCTCAGTGCTTAGAGCTTCAACAAATACAATGAAGGATCAAATAAATTACCTTTTTATCCACCGGTAACCTATCCCCTAAAAGGAAATATCAGACACATACACATATATTTGAATTTGTTAGATATTTATAAATTCAAATCAAACTATATTAACATTATTTACAGTAAATCAGAAAACAAAAAAAAATTTCTAGTAAACATTTCCAGTAATGAAGTAAAGATTTAGGAAGAAGGTTGTATTTTACACTAATCAATGAGAGACAGGTAAGGATGGACAAACAAAACATGGTGAAGAGATAGAAAGAATTACTTCAGTCAAGTAATAGAAAGAAGGGGGCCAGAAATGACAAGATTTAAATAAGACTCCAGATTTCAATAAGCCACACAATGTACTGGACAGAAGTCAAAACTGAGCAAGATAGGAAGTCAGACTAAAGATCACTGTATAAAGCCAAGCTTTTGAAGGGTGCTTTCTTTAGTGGATGATCACTAAAGAGTTTTATTGTTATTAACAACAATAAAACTAAACACAACAAAAACGACAAAGTCACCAACACCATGCAGAAGGATACACACCTGTGTTGGTCTTGGCTCTAGGTAGAAGGGACAAGCACAGTGAAAAAGAAAAAAAAAGAAAAAGGTATCTCCTGAGGTTTATGTTCTATAATTGCCTACTCACAAAAGATTGCAGTTAGAATTCTTAGTACTTATGTCACTTAATAATTACAAGTCTATTTCGAAGTCTATAATAGTTATGAATTATTTCCCCAATTATCTGCCAGGAAAAATTTTTAAAAACCTTTCCTAAAGACATACTTGAAAATGAGGTCACATAACCTTCCTCAAATAAATTCTCAAGGTACAGGATATTACAATTTTTAAAAAACTGCAGAACATATGATGAATGATAATTAGCAGAAACTACAAACTAAAGAATAAAATTAACAGAAAATCCTATTGAATTTATCAGGTACCATTTGGAAAAGAAGAACGCATAGTATATTTGAAAAAATGAAATAAAGAAGTGAGAACACAATAAAGAAAGATAGATTATCAAAATTGATCAGACTGATTCTAAAAAGAAACAAAAAGAATTGCCAAAAATAAAATATGTCATAATTAGTGGATTTATAAGGCATTTAGACAAGGTTGAAAGGGGATTTAGTACACTGTAAGGTACCTTTAATAGAACAATCTAGAATGCACTACAAATGAACAAATATTTAAAAATAAAAGTAAATTTAAGAGACAAAGACAGTAGAATGAGGATTCTAATTTGATTCTTAGGAGGGGAGAGAGAGAAAATTTTGGCAAAGGAATATTAGAAGAGAAAAGCACTTAAATTTTTCCATGTTAAGAAAGGATACAAATCTTAGGATTCATAAAGCTCAATAAGATCACTCACAATAAGATATATCATATTAAACCTGAAAACACTGAAGAACTAAGATGTAAGTAATTTATAGCTGACTTCTCAGTAATAGTGATTCAAAGCCAGAAAAATAAGAAAAATATTTTTCAAGAGCTAAAGGGAAAAAATTATCCTAAAAATGTAAATACAGTAAAATTAACTTTCAAAAGTAGAAGCAAATGAAAATATTTACAGATGAACTGAAACTGAGAAAATTCACTGTCAACAAACTCTCTTTAAGAGGCTTTAACTCATATGTAGATTTACACACACATATACATACATGTATAGAAGAAAAATAACAGAAGAAACATCTAAATTGAGAAAGCAAATGAGCAATATTTCTATTTCAATAATTAAAAGAGTGAATGAGAAAAAATGGACTTGTATACATTGGTTTGTGTAATACTAAATAAAATTTAACTGTATACAACAAAAAAAATTATCTGTTTTGTGACATTATCTATACAGATAAAACAGCATATAGATAAGGAATGGTGTGATGGGAAGAAAATTTTACTATTGTTTTTGTAATGTTAGGGTAAACATTACATACATAAATTAATGTAAAAAACTTCTAGGGTGACCAGGAAGGATAGAAATAGATGACTTAAATCCAATTCAGTGGAGGGAATAATATGGCATGAGAAAAAGAACACACTTAGTTAATTTCAAGTTCAACAGACAAAAAAAACTTATAAAAACAGGAAAATAGAAATTAATTCAGACATGTTAGTAATCACAATGTAAATTAACCCTTTAAAAAATTTTAAATTGTCATTTCAGATTATAAAAAGAAAATCTTGTTATAAGTTATTTAGAAGTACATAAATACACAGAATAATTAAAAGTAAATTGTGACGTAAGACATCTCAACAACACTCTAACCAGAATTTAAATGAAGTAGTACATTAATATAAATAGAAGTGACAAAAATGTATTTTTTAAAAAAATACTATGTTTTAAATTGTAGGTATCTAATAATGTAGTTTCATAATATTTCTAGTAACCATCGACAGAGAGAAGTAAAGAAAAGTTACTCATCAAAAAAGTGGGAGATTGTAATTCACCCTTTTAATAATTGGTAGATCAAGCAGACTCCAAAAATTACAAAGATTCTGGAGGTTTAAAAACACAATTAGCAAATTTTATTTATGAGCTACATATAAAGCACTTCACCCAACACCTGTGCAACTATAAAATAAACACACAAAATTTTTAGAATTGGGAAAATTAAAAAATTGTATATGTGTCTCCATACATATGTGTGTGTGTGATTTTTACAAATTGATTAACACAAAATTCACATGGGGCAAGAAAGAGGATTTAGTCAGAGTAGTTATCTGCAATGGAGAAGGGGGAACTTTAAAATTACTGGTAATATTTTATTTTTTCACTATGTGGCAGTTATATATTTCAGGAATGTTATTATTATTACTCAAAATGGATAGGTATGTGTGTATAAATACATATGAGTGTGTGTATATACAGAATGAGAGGGATAACAACATATTCCTGAAACATGTAACTACATGTATGTCAGACTACATATATATATGGTGTGTGTGTGTGTGTGTCTGTGTGTATCCATAAGAAGAAAATTGAAAAACTTTGTGGAAATCATTTTTTTAAAGGAGGTGGGGGACAAGATGGCCTATAAGACACAACCAGGAAATGCCTCTCCCAGTAAGAGAAACCAAAATGCAAGTAAACCATCATACCTTAAACAGATCTTTGGAGAGGAAACACTGAAAGTCAATAAAGATATGATGCAAACAACAAGCTTGGAGAGGGAATAAGCTGAGAAGTTGGCACAGAGTCAAAGAACACCAGTACTAGCTCCCAGTCCTGCACAGGTCCTAAGGAAGAGGTAAATGAAAGAATTCCAGTGGGGCACAACACTCCTGCTGCAGACCGCTGGGATCCTAGCTGCAAGAGATCCCACAACCTCCACAGATATTTGAACTTACTGGGAACTGCCCAGAGAGTAGGCAGAGGCAGAGTTTGAACCTGCATGGGAGCCAGAAGGTTTTACCTGCAGGACAGCTACAACAAAACATGACCACATGTGTCTATCTCCCAAGGTTCTCTGTTTTGCTCTGAGTAACTCTAGCCCCTGCTGACTACCAGGCTGGGAGAGAGTAGGACTGCCTTTCCCACAGGCCTGGGGTACATCTAATCTGCTTGGTGCCTTTTTCATCAGCCCTTCCCAAGGTCCCTACCTGGCTACTCCAAGAGGAGGATACATACAGCACAACCTCCACTCTTCTACCTGAGTGTTTTGCCAGCAGCCTGGGAGTTGTTTGGCTCCCCCAGAACAGCTAGGGGTCAAGCCCAATGGGAAGGGAAAAAGGCCATAGGCCTTGTCCCAAGCACCCAGAGTTTGAGCACACCACCCAGTGGTATTGGACTGAGATCTGTGGCCTGAGTTCAAGTGGAGGAGGCGCCCTTCCTCTCAGAGCACTGAGAAGAATGAGACATGGGTTAGTGTGCAGGCACAAGAGCTGGGAATCCCTCCTTCGGCAAGACCAGTCCAGGAAGAGTGTGGCCTGTTGGCCAGCCACAGCTTCTGCTCAAGGAAGCCCCATGACCCGGAATACCTGGAACAGCCTAGCAACGTAGGCAGAGAATTAGGACAAAATGAGCTGGTTAGGCATACTCCTAAAGCAGACACCAGAGGGAGACCTGGTCACAGAAGCACAATCTGGGTGATGCTCACAGTCATCAGCTGGTCAAAAATCCCAGGCCCCGGGTACCACACCATGTAGACACCAACAGCACAACTGCCCTTCTGGGGGAATTTCTGCCCTTGATCTTCTGCACCACCAGACTATCTGCAGACATACATCACAATTCACGTTGATTCTGCCAAACTCAGAGGCCAAGGGGGTCCGTAGGGAGTTGCAGATCTCCTGGTGACCTAACCTTTGGCTAGGACCACCCCAAAGGAGGGGAATGCAGCTTGCCAAGGCCCTACTTGGAATTAAGGAAACATGGGCACAGTGCCTATGATTTCAGGGGGCTTCCTACCCAAGGCCCAGGAATGGACTTGGTGAGGGAGTCATCTCTCACCCCTCTGGCTCCTCCCTCTAGAGTACTGCTGCAAATGCACTGAAATAAAAGAACACATCTTCCATCCCTTACTGTTAAGCACCATCTACAGGATCATTGCGTGAATTAATTACACTACCAAAGAAAAAATGCTTTCAGCAAGCATTGCCTGCCCTTGAAACTCAATGCTGGAAACTAGTCACAACTAAGGAACCCATACAGGGTCTTGACCCTCAAAAAGTGCCAAAAAATAAAGTCAAGTGACAATACACAACATATACCACAGTCAAATTCTCAAGGAAAAAAACTATATATATGTATTTTGTATATATCATAGTATATATATATAAACTTATATATATGTATAAATATATATATATACACACACACACACAAGCACAAAAAGGCCCATCCA
>NW_012114633.1:849058-869481 GCF_000951035.1 Colobus angolensis palliatus
TATTATTCAGGATTCTCTAGAGAAACAGAACTAATAAGATATATATATATATATACACATATATATACATATATATATATACACACACACACACACATACACACACACACACACACACACAGAGAGAGAGAGAGAGAGAGAGTTTATTAACAAGTATTAACTCACATGATCACCAGGTTCCACAAGAGGGCATCTGTAAGCTGAGGAGCAAGGAAGCCAGTCTGAGTCACAAAGCTGAAAAACTTGGAGTCCTATGTTTGAGGACAGGAAGCATCCAGTATGGGAAAAAGATGTAGGCTGAGAGGCTAAGCCAGTCTAGTCTTTTCACATTTCTCTGCCTGCTTTATATTCTGGTCCCACTGGCAGCTGACTAGATGGTACCCACCCAGATTAAGGGTGGATCTGTCTTTCCCAGCTCACCGATTCATATGTTCATCTCCTTTGGCAGCACCCTCACAGATACACCCAGGATCAATACTTGGCATCCTTCAATCAAGTCGACACTCAGTATTAGCCATCACAATTACCATTATATAGTTCTTTCATCCTTTAACACCCAAGTTAAATATTTCTTTCAACTTTTTTTTTAGATTAAGGGATTACATGTGCAGGTTTGTTACAGTGGTATATTGTGTGATGTTGAAGTTCAGGATACAATTAAACCTATCACCTAGGTAGTAAGAATAGCATGCAATATGTATTTTTTCAACATTTCCCCTGCCTCCTCCTGGAGTCCCCAGTGTCTATTGTTCCCATCTTTATGTCCATGTGTACCCAATGATTAGCTCCCACTTACAGGTGAGAACATGTGGTATTTGGTTTTCTGTTTCTTTGTTAGTTTGTTTAGAATAATGGCCTCCAGCTCCATCCATGTTGCTGCACTAGACATGATATCATTTTTTTAAATGGTTGCATAGTATTCCTTGTTACATGTGTACTACATTTTCTTTATTGAATCCACCATTGATCAGCACCTAGGTTGATTCTATGTCCTTGCTATTGCAAATAGTACTGTGATGAACATATGGATGCATGTGGGTCTTTTTGATAGAATGATTTACTTCCCTTTGGGTATATACTCAGTAATAAGATTTGCTGTTTTGAATGGTAGTTCTACTTTTAGTTCCTTGAGAAATCCCCAAACTGCTTTTCCGCAGTAGCTAAACTAATTTACGTTCCCACCAGCGGTCTATAGGCATTCCCTTTTTTCTGCAGCCCTGTCAAATATGTTTTTATCATTATTATTTGCATGGAAGGTGAAATAGCCAGATATGCGATTGCATACTGATTCATGGACTATAGCCAATGGTTTGGCTGTATGGTCAGGAACTTAGAAGAAGCATGATCAGAAAATTGGTGACAAAGAAATTTGGGGAAGATGTATGTGGATGGACCTCTCTGAGTGGTCAAAAACTGTGAAGAAATTTGTATCCCATGTGAGTACTCACCAATGGATGACCTCAGCAGAGGAGGATTTTAATAATCTGGTGGACAGGATGACCCTTTCTGTGGACACCACTCAGCCTCTTTCCCCAGCCACACCTATCATCGCCCAATGGGCTCATGAACAAAGTGGCCATGGTGGCAGGGAGGGAGGTTATGCATGGGCTCAGCAACATGAACTCCTACTCATCAAGGTGATCTGGCTATGACCCCAATTTGCCAGCAGCAGAGACCAACACTGAGCCCTCGATACGGCTCCATTTCTCAGGGTGATTGGCCAGCTAACTGGTGGCAGATTGATTATATTGGACCTCTTCCATCATGGAAAGGGCAGAGATTTGTCCTTACTGGAATAGACACTTACTCTGGGTATGGGTTTGCCTATCCTGCATGCAATGCTTCTGCCAAGACTACCCTTTGTGGACTTATCCACCATCCTGGTATTCCATACAGCATTGCCTCTGACCAAGGCACTCACTTTACAGCTAAAGAAGTGTGGCAGTAGGATCATGTGCATGGAATTTGCAAGTCTTACCATGTTCCCCATCATCCTGAAGCAGCTGAATTGATGTTCATGCCATTAACTAGTCTTACCATGTTCCACATTATCCTGAATCAGTTGGATAGACAGAATGATGGAACGGCCTTTTGAAGTCAAAATTATAACGACAACTAGGTGATAATACTTTGCAGGGCTGAGGCAAAGTTCTCCAGATGCTCTGAATCAGCATCCAATATATGGTACTCTTTCTGCCATACCCAGAAATCAAGGAGTGCAAGTGGAAGTGGCACCACTCATCATCACCCGTAGTGATCCACTAGCAAAATTTTTGCTTCCTGTTCCTGCAAGTTTACTTTCTCCTTGCCTAGAGGTCTTAGTTCTAGAAGGAGGAGCACTGCCACCAGGAGACAAAACAATGATTCCACTAAACTGGAAGTGAAGATTGGCACCTGGACACTTTGGGTTCCATCTACTGTTAAGTCAATAGGCTAAGAAGGGAGGTACAGTGTTGGCTGGGGTAATTGATCCGGACTATCAAGATGAAATCAAGCTATTACAACGGAGGTAATGAAGAGTAAGCATGGAGTACAGGTGATCCATTAGGGTGTCTTTTAGTATTACTTGCCCTGTGATTAAGATCAATGGGAAACTACAACAGCCCAATCCAGGCAAGACTACAAAGACCCAGACCCTTCAGTAATGAAGATTTGGGTCACTTCACCAGAAAAAATTCAAAAAAAAAAACCAAGACCTTCTGAGGTGCTTACTGAAGGCAAAGGGAATACAAAAGTAGTCATCAATGCCAGCTATGATCACATGACCAGTTGCAGAAACGAGGACTGTTATTGTCATGAATACTTCCTCCTTCTTTTGTTAAAAAGATGTTTGTGCGTGTATACACTTGTACTAAGAAAATATCTTATTTCCTTTTTCCTTTATCTTGTAACATAAGATTTAGTGACTTCATATCAGCATTGAAGTATTGCTAACTTTATGTAATAGTATTTGGGTTGGGGATTGGTTTATTTCCCGTTGTATGAAGGATAGTTGTATCATGTCAGGGATAATTATGACCTTATTATTGTCTTTATTTGAAGATTATGTATGATCTCAGGAGATGTGTATGGGTTTAAATTGACAAAGGGCGGACTTGTGATGGTTAATATTGAGTGTCAACTTGATTGGATTGAAGGATGCAAAGTATTGATCCTGGGTGTGTCTGTGATGGTGTTGCCAAAGGAGATTAATATTGAGTCAGTGGGCTAGGAAAGGCAGATCCACCCTTAATCTGGGTGGGCACTATCTAATCAGCTGCCAGTGGGACCACAATATAAAGCAGGCAGGAAAACATGAAAAGATTAGACTGGCTTAGCCTCCCAGACTACATCTTTTTCCTGTGCTGGCTGCCTCCTACCCTCAAACATAGGACTCCAAGTTTTTCAGCTTTGTTCCTCAGACTGGTTTCCTTGTTTCTCAGCTTGCAGATGGCCCATTGTGGGACCTCGTGATTGTATAAGTTAATATTCCCTAATAAACTCCATAATATTTTATATACATAATATATATAATTATTATATATAATATATAATATGTTACATATATATATCATATTAGTTCTGTTTCTCTAGAGAAGCCTAATACAGTAATTCTCAAATATCATTGTTTAATCTCAAGGAAATATAATCAAATCTAACATTTTTAAAATTAAATATCAATTTTTTTGTACTTTTTTTCTAAAAAAGCAGCTTATAAGGAAGGACTCATTGGTTTGCTTAGACTACCAAAACAAAGAAACACAGGTTGAGTGGCTTCAAAACAATAACGTATTTCCTTATAATTTTGAAGCTAAAAATCTGAGATCCAAGTGTCACAATATTTTTTTTTAATCTTCTCTCATTGGCTTATACGTGACTGTCTTCTCCCTTTATCTTTACAGGTTCTTTCTTCTGTCTGTGTCTGTATCAAAATCTCCTCTTCTTAAAGGATACTAGTCATGTCAGGTTAAGGTTCACCCTAATAACATAATTTTAAAAGACTTACCTCTTTTCTGTAATATTATTACCACAATAATATTAGCAGTAAATCTACTCTCTTAGACTTTTTTAACAAATGATACAATGCATTTATAGGCAAAACGCTGTACAACATATTGTTAGACTTATTTATCTTGCATAACTGAACCTTCATATGTGTTGATTAGCAATTGCCTGTCTCCTTCTCCTCTTGTCCATGGCAATTACAATTCTATTTGCTTCCATGAATTTGTCTATTTAGATAACTCATATAAGTAGAAGCATGCAATATTTGTCTTTCTGTGATACTTATTTCACTTGGCATACTCTTCTCAAGGTTTATCCATATTAGTGTTAATGATAGAATTACCTTTTTTTTAGAGGCGAATAATATTCCATTGTATGTATATAATATAACATTTTTTATATACTTATTTATTGATGGACATTTAGATTGTTTTGACCTTTGGCTATTGTAAATAATCCTGCAGTGAATATGAGCGTGCTAACTTCTCTGCCATATCCCTTTTTCAATTGTTTTGGATAAATTCCCAGAATTGTGTATGCTGGGTCATATGGTAATTCTATATATTTTCTGGTCTCTTCTTACTATTTTCCATTGTGGCTGCCCCATTTTGCATTCCTCCATCAGTATACAAAAGTTCTAATTCACCCACAACCTTGCCAATACTTGTTATCTTTTATTGTTGTTTTAATACTGGTCATTGTAACAGATATTAAGCTCATATCTCATTGTGGTTTTGATTTATGTTTCCCCGATGATTAGTGATGTTGAACATCTTTTTTTATATACCTATGTTTTCTCTGGAGAAATGTCTGCTCAACTGAAGCCAACCACAGACCCCCTTTCCAACCTGCAGACCCAACTGGAAGAGGGAGAACAGTCTCCACTGGAAATAAATTTAGAAGCTTGGGCTCATTAACTGAACCTGCACATATCAATTGCATTTTTAAATTGGGTTATGTGCTTTTTTGGTACTGAGTTATAGCAGTTTCTTATATTTTGGAAATCAATCCATTATCAGATAAGTGGTTTACAAACATTTCCTTCTATTCTGTAAGTTGCCAATTCACTCTATTGACAACTTCCTTTTCTGTTCAGCTTTTCAGTTTAATGTATTCTCACTGTCTATTTCTGCTTTTTTTTGCCTGTGATTCTGCTATCTGTATTAGTCCATTCTCATCCTGCTAATAAAGATGCACCTGAAACAGATAATTAATGATAAGGAAAGAGGTTTACTTGACACACAGTTCCAGATGGCTGGTGAGGCCTCAGGAAACTTACAGTCATGGTGGAAAGGAAAGAAAACACAGCCCTCTGCTTGTTACCAAGTTCCAAAGCTGCTTCCACATTTTTGGGTATCTTTTCAGCAACGTCCCACTCTATGGGTACCAACTTACAGTATTAGTCCATTTTTATGCTGCTGATAAAGACATACCTGAGACAGAAGAAAAAGAGGTTTAATTGGACTTACAGTTCCACATGGCTGGGAAGACCTCAGAATGGTGGTGGGAGGTAAAAGGCACTTTCTTACATGGTGGTGGCAAGAGAAAATGATGAAGATGCAAAAGCTGAAATAGCTGATAAAACCAACAGATTTCATAAGACTTATTCACTACCACAAGAACGGTATGGGGGAAATCGCCGCCATGATTCAAATTATCTTCCACCAGGTCCCTCCCACAACACGTGGGAATTACGGGAATACAATTCAAGATGAGATTTGGGTGCAGACACAGAGACAAACCATATCAAAGAGAAGATAGGTTAAACATGGCATACTCACAAATGCATCCTATAAAAAGTGTGCGAAATATTTCCATGTGTTCATGTTGATGAAGCTACAAGATTTTTTGTGATAAAAACAAAAACTGTACATTAAATTATGTTGCCTTTTTATAAGAAATAAGGAAAGCAATGTATGTATATATGTATGTAGTAGTTCTACTGGAAGCATTAAAATCATTCTAAAAAGTAACTAATAATAAATATCAAATATCACCTAATGGCTTTATTTTTTGTGGAGTAAGTATTATAGTTTTAAGACTACTTTATGCATATTATAGGGTAAATAAAAAAGTTGTATTACCATCATTGTTACTATAAAAGAGAAGAGAGATAAGAATATAAATCATAAAATTTGAGAGAAAAGCTAAAGCTAATTTTGATTTTTGAAATAGCAATGTGAATGCATAATTTAATGTCTAGTTTTGTTCTAAGAAATGTCCTAAAAGTAATGGCATGCTAGTGACAGAAATCATGCTTAATCTCCAGGTGTTTATTTCTAAACATTATTTGAGACTAAAATGAATCAAGCTTCCTTTGAGGAATGACTGATCCTAGACTAGGTCCAGAGCAGAGAAAATAAAAGTGATATTTTGTGTTTTTAGAAATATCACAGATACATAGAATTTTTTTGGAAAGGAACATAAATATTAAAAAGCTAACACAAAGAATGTTAACAAGATGCAGGAGCCAATTTAGTAATCCCAATCTCCATATTTGTCAGCATTTGAACATTGAAAAGAATAATTATTACAATGGATTGTAACACACTGAATAGATAAATATCCATGGGTTTTTAGAGATATTAAGAAAGCAGGGAAAACACACTAAATTACAAACATTGGAAGTGACTCTTACGTTTATTCCTTACTCTAAAAACTGATAGTAGAACAGTAAATTAAATATTTATGCTGTATTTTTAGGTGAAATTGTTATTCACCTATTGTCACTCAGGAAGTGCCATTCATTAAAGAAAAACTTTGCCTAATAAATGTAAAATGAATATTTTGCCATCTCCAATAAAGATAATTAATTGAGTAAAAGATTATCAGTGGATGCTAGAGTCAAAAAGTAAAATGTTGGGAAATGCAGTTTTCACATAAAGTCTAAACACCACCATATGAATTATAATTTCAAATATAATTTATAATTTCAAATATTTCAACTTTTGAAATATACATATATTGATACAGATATCTGTATAAATATATATATTTTAAACATATATTTATAGTATATATATTTAAATAAACATATTTTAAAATAGGGCTATCTGGTTGCTATCACCTTAATTGAGTAATTAAAGTGAATACCACAAATAGTACGCCAACCAGAATTTATATGCCTTCTCATCCGATGCAACATGAAATATAAAAGCATCTCTTATGTGGCTTTCTAATAAATAATATTCAACTTAAATCTAATAAATACATAGAACTTGCTGTGTATGAGACACTCAGAGGATAGAGAACTGCTTGAATAACATCATAAGGAAACATACAAATGCAGCACGTGAGGCATTCTACAAGCATCTAGTTTAATCTTCTCACCATGTTGATGAGGGGAAACAAAGAGGCAGAACATTTCAGGAAAAATATACAGTAACCAAAAGCAATTTGGTTTGAGTCTTTGTTTGAACCACTGAGTTTCAAACTATGAATGGGTCAGAGTCCTCAGACATGCAAATTTGGGTCACTCCAATAGATAAAAATCCACAGCTAGCATTGATGCTTGCTGCAGGCAAAAGGACAGACTGGTGCAAGAAGGTGATTGGAAGCTAGGAACATATGACCAGTTACAGATCACATGTTAAAAATACATTTGTGTCTGTATAAACATATTAAGAAAATACATTTGTTTTCTTTCCTTATTCCTTGTTATATAAGAGAAGGTATGTTGAAATTGTATCAGTATGTGTCTCCCTGACTCCAGAAAACTCTAAATAAAACAATAAACATGTATAGTTAAAGGAAACAAGTATAGTAAAATGAACAAATCCATAGCTGGTTGGGACCTAGGGAATCTGGACTCACTAGCTTTAACTTGTTATATGCTTTTATGTTATTCATGTCATTATTAATGTCATTCCTTTCACTGGAAAAATGAGAACTCTAAGATCAGCCATATTTATTGGCTAACTATATTTTGAAAGCCTGATCTCTTCATGTAATAAACTGAGGGATAAATAAGTATGTAGTTGTGAAGAAAATAGATATGTCCCTTACCCACAATAGATTTAAGTATATTGGGAAAAGAATCATATTCATTAAATAACACTCAAATATGTGAAATTCAATTCAAATTGAAATAAGAGATATGGAGTAGAATAACAGGATGAATGGAAACAATTTTAGGTAAGTGAATGACAATTGCTTTTCTAAATCATTACATTTTCACTTGGGATAGAAGAATGAGAAGAAATCAACCAGACAAAGAAAGGAAAGCAGATGCCAAGCAAAGTAAAGAGCATGACAGCATGTAAAATGGTCCTGAAAAACAAATCTGAAACTGAAGAAAGACCAAGATGTCTTGATCTTTTTCAGTGAGAGAACAAGTAAAAAATGTAAGATTGGAGAAGTTGGCAGGATGAAATCATGCAGGAAACTGCAGGCCATGGTAAGCAGTTTGAATTTTATTCTGAAAAGGTAAGATCCATTGAAGGGTTTTAACATGTTCAGATGTACACATACACACACATGCACACACAGAAACACACACAGAGATGGTTACACACACAGAAATTGGTTCTAAACCAATTTGATCATATGATGTATGGACATACATATGTGTGCATGTGTGTGTGTGTCTGTGTGTGTCTGTGTGCGTGTGTATCCATACACACACACAATTGACTCTTCAGCAACATGAGGGTCAAGGGCACTAACACCTGGCATACTAAAAGATTTTTCTATAAAAGAAATTTTAAATGTTTATGGGTATGTATTAGGTGTATATATTTATGGAACACATGACATATTTTGATACAAGCTTCAATGTGTAATAACAACATCAGGGTAAATGTGATACCTATCACCTCAAGCAGTCATCCTTTCTTTGTGTTACACACAATCCAATTATATTAGTTTAGTTCTTTTTAAGGGTACAATACATTATTTTTGACTGTAGTCACCCTGTTGTGTTATCAAGTGTTAGATCTTATTCATTCTTACTTGCCCCCCACCAATACCCTTCACATCCTCTGGTGAACATCATTCTACTTTCTATCTCCATAATTTCAATTGTTTTAAATTTTTAGCACCCACAAATAAGTGAGAACATGCAAAGTTTGTCTTTGTGTTTACAGCTTATTTTCCTTAATATAATGACTTCCAGTTTCATCCACATTGTTGCAAATGACAGTATCTGACTCATTTTTATGACTGAATAATACTCCGTGGTGTATATTACCACATTTTATAAATTAATTCATCTGATGATGGGCATGTAGGTTGCTTCCAAATCTTAGCTATTGTGAACAGTGCTGCAGCAAACGTGAGAAGGCAGATAGCACTTCGATATGCTGATTTTCTTTCTTTTGAGTATATACCTAGCAGTGGAATTGTTGGATCATATGGTAGCTCTGTTTTTTGGTTTGTTTTTTTGTTTGTTTGTTTATTTGTTTTGGTAACTGCCAAACTGTTCTCCATAGTGGTTTACTAATTTACATTATCATCAATGATGTAGGGGGGTTCCTTCTTATCCACATCCTCACCAGCATTCATTATTGCCTGGCTTTTGGGTTAAAGGCATTTTAACTGGACTGAGATGATAACTCATTGTAGTTTTGATTTGAACTTCTCTGATGATCAATGATGTTGAGTACCTTTTTCATGTACGTGTTTGCCATCCATGTGTCTTCTTTTGCCTATTCTTCAAACTGAATTATTTTTAAAATTTTTCATTTTTAAATTGAATTGATTTTTTCTATAAAGTTGTTGGAGCTTCTTATATATTCTGATTATTAATCTCCTGTCAGATGGATACTAAATTAGGCTGTTCTTGCATTGCAATAAAGAAATACATTAAACTGAGTAATTTTTAAGAAAAGAAGTTTAATTGGCTCACAGTTCTGCAGGCTGGTACAGGAAGCATGGTGGCCTCTGCTTCTGGGAAGGCCTCAGGGAGCTTTCACTCATTGCAGAAGGCAAAGTGGGAGCAGGCAGTTCACATGGCAAAAGCAGAAGCAAGACAGAGATGGTGGAGGTACCACACACTTTTAAACAACTACATCTAGTGAGAACTCACTCACTGTCACAGGAACAGCACCAAGGGAATGGTTCTAAACTATTTATGAAAAATCCACTATCGTGCTACAATCACCTCCCAACAGGTCCCACCTTCAACACTGGGGATTACAATAAAACATGAGATTTGTGTCGGGACACATACCTAAATGATATCATTCTGATCCTGGCCCCTCCCAAATCTCATGTCCATCTTACATTTCAAAATACAATCATGCCTTCCCAATAGTCCCACAACGTCTTAACTCATTCCAGCATGAATTCAATAGTACAAAGTACAAAGGCTCATCATAGACAAGGCAAGTCTCTGCTACCTATGAGCCTATAAAATCAAAAACAAGTTAGTTATTCCCAAGATACAATGGGCGTACAGGCATTGGGTAAATACTTCTGTTCCAAAAGGAAAAAATTAGATCAGCCGAAAGAAAGGGGCTAGAGGCCCTGTGTGAGTCCAAAACCCAGCAGTGCAATCATTGAACCTTAAGCCTCCAAAATAATCTCCTTTCACTCCATGTCCCACGTCCTGTGCACCCTGATGTGAGGAGTGGACTCCCAAGGCCCTGTGCAGCTCTGACCCGGGGCTTGCCAGAGTTCAGCCCCTGCAGCTGCCTTCATGGGCTGGCACTGGGTGGCTAGAGGTTTTCCAGGTGTAGGGTGCAAGCGGTCAGTGAATCTACTATTCTGGAGTCTGCAGGACGGTGACCCTTTTCTCGTAGGTCCACTGGGCAGTGTTCTAGTGGGGATTCTGTGTGAGTGCTTAAACCTCACATTTCTCCTCTGCATGGCCCCAGGAGAGGTTCTTCAGAAGTGCTTTGTCACTGCAGTAGGCTTCTGCCTGATGCCAAAGATTTTTTATTCTTCCTCTGAAATCCAGGTGGAGGTTCCTGGATTAATGCAAGCCTTAACTCTTGCATTCTGTCCTGGCAGGCTTAACACCACATGGAAGCCAACAAGGATTATGGCTTGCAACCTCTGAAGCAGTGGACCAAGCTATACCCAGGCCCCTTTCCACCATGGCTGGAGCTGGAGCAACCAAAATGCATTGAGCAGCATACTGAGTCTACACAGGCCAACGGGCCCTGGGCCTGGCTCATGAAACCGTCTTTCCTTTTAGGCCTCTGGACCTGGATGTCTTTGAGGCCCTTTCCCAATTGTCTTGGCTATCAGCATTTGGCTTCTATGTAGTTATGTAAGTCTCTCTTAATAAGTGGTTGTTCCACAGTCTGCTTGAAATCCTCTCTCAAAAAAGCTTTTTCTTTCTCTGCCATGGGCTAGTCAGCAAATTTTTCAATCCTTTATGCTCTGCTTTTCTTTAAATATAAGTCTCAGTTTTTTAGAGTTGAGGGAGTGGGGTGCAGGGGATGGAATTTTTCTCTGTTGCCCAGGCTGGAGTGCAGTGGCATGATCTCGGCTCACTGCAATCTCCACCTCCCAATTTCACGTGATTCTCCTGCCTCAGTCTCCCGAGTAGCTATGACTATAGGTGCCCACCACCACACCAGCTAATTTTGTTGTATTTTTGGTAGAGACAGGGTTTCACCATGTTGACCAGGCTGATCTTGAACTCCTGACCTTACATGATCCACCAACCTCAGCCTCCCAAAGAGCTGGGATTACAGGCATGAGCCACTGCGCCTGGGCAAGTTCCAGCTGGAAGTCATTCTTTTACTCCCACATCTGAGCATAGGCTGTTAAAAGCAGTTATACTACATTTTAAATGCTTTGCTGCTTAGAAAGTCCTTCTGCCAAATACCTTACATCATCACTCTCAAGTTGAAACTTCCACAGATTCCTAGAGCATAAATATAATGCAGTATAATGCAGCCATTTTTTTTTTTTTTTTTTTTGCTAAGACTTAATATGCATGGCATTTGCTCCAGTTTCCAACAAATTCCTCATTTTCATCTGAGATCTCATAAGCCTGGACTTTGGTGTCCATATAACTATCAACATTTTGGTCACAACACTTTAACCAGTCTCTAAGAAATTCCAAACATTCCCTCATCTTTTTGTCCTCTTCTGAACACTCCACACTCATCCAAAATCTGTCTGTTACTCAATTCCAACGCTACTTCCACATTTTCAGGTGTCTTTATAGCAATGTCTCACTTCTCAGTACCAATTTTCTGCATTATCCATTCTCACAGTGCTGTAAATAAATACGTAAAGCCTGATAATTTGTTTAAAAAGAGGTTTGATTGACTCAGAATTCTACAAGTTGTACAGGAAACAGGGCAGCATCTGCTTCTGGGGAGGTCTCAGGGAGCTATGACTCATTGCGGAAGGCAAAGCAGGAGCAGCAAGTATTTTCTAATAGTGTTTGAGTTGTGTCTTCACTTTGTTGATTGTTTCCTTTGTTGTGAAGAGGCTTTCTAACTTGATATAATCCCAGTTGTCCATCTTTGTTTTAGATGCCTGTGCTGATGGTGTGTTACTCAAAAAATCTTTGCCCAATGTCCTGGAGAGTTTCCCTAAAGTTTTTTCTTAGTAGTTTCAGTTTTAGATGTTAGATTTTACTCTTTTATATATTTTGATTTGACTTTTCTCTATGGTAAAATATAGGGATCTAGTTTCGTTCTTTTGCATGTAGATATCTAATTTTCTCAGCACCATTTATTAAAGAGACTCTCCTTTCCCCAATGCATGTTCTTAGCCCTTGTGCTGGTTAATATTGAGTGTCAACTTGTTTGGATTGAAGAACACTAAGTATTGTTCCTGGGTGTGTCTCTGAAGGTGTTGCCAAAGCAGACTAACGTTTGAGTCAATGGACTAGGAGAGGCAGATCCACCCTCAATCCAGGTGAGCACAACCTAATCCACTGCCAGCACAGCTAGAATAAAAGCAGACAGAGGTCCGCGGAAGCACTAGACTGGCTAAGTCTTCTGGACTCCATCTTTCCCCCATGCTGGATGCTTCCTACCCTTGAACATTGCACTCCAAGTTCTTTAGCATTGGACTCTTGGACCTACACCCATGGTTTGCCAGGGATTCTTGGGCCTTCAGCCACAGAATGAAGGTGGCATTCTTGGCTTCCCTACTTTTGAGGTTTAGGGACTTGAACTGGATTACTTCCTCAACTTGCAGATAGCCTATTGTGGGACCTCACCTTGTGATTGTGTGAATCAATACTCTTCAGTAAAATCCCTTCCATATATATATATACGTGCATGTGTGTGTGTGTATATATATATATCATAATAGGCCCATCCCTCTAGAGAACCATGACTAATGCAGCACCTTTGTTAAAAATGAGTTCAATGCAGATTTATGGATTTGTTCCTGGCATCTGTATTCGGTTCCATTGGTCTGTGTATTTGTTTTTATGATAATGCCTTGCTGTTTATCTCACTATAGCTCTGTAACACAAAGTGAAGTCAAGTAATATGATTCCCTCAGTTTTGTTCTTTCTGTTCAGGATAGCTTTGGCTATTCTGGGTCTTTTGTGGTTCCATACAAATTTTAGAATTTTTGGATCCAGGATGATCGACGTAATGAGGAGAAAAATGTGTATTCTGCAGCCAGTGGATGAAATATTCTGTAATTATCTATTTGGTTGATCTGATCTATGAGAGCTATGAGACAGATTCGATCCTTTGTTTCTTTGCTGACTTTATGTCTTGATAATGTGTTCAATGCTGAAAGTGAGGTATTGAAGTCTCCAGATAGTATTGAAATGTGGTTTGTCTCGCTCTCTATCTCTAGTAATGTTTGCTTCATACATCTGGGTTCTCCAATGTTGAGTACATATACAGTTACAATTATATCCTCTTACTGAATTGACTCCTTCATTATTATATAATGACCTTCTTGGTCTCTTTTTACAGTTTTTGCCCTAAAGTCTATGTTGTCTCCTATAGGTATAGCCATTCCGCTTTTTTTTGGTTTCCAGTTGCATGGGATATCTTTTTCCCCTCATTTATTTTCAGACTATTTCTGTATTTATAGGTGAAGTGTGTTTCTTGTGGGTGACAGATTGCTGGGTCTTGTTTTTTTGATCCAGCCAGCCAGCCACTCTATGTCTTTTAATTGGAGAGTTTAGTCCCTTTATATTCAATATTGCTATTTATAAGTAAGGACTTCCTCCTGCTACTCTATTTGTTTCTGATTGTTTTGTCATCTTCTCTTCTTACATTTCTTCCTTCTAATTTTTATTTTTGTGAAGCTGATTTTCTCTGATGTTATATTTTAACTTCTTGCTTTTTATTTATGGGATATCTTTTGTAGGATTTTTGATTTGAGGTTATCATGAGGCTTGCAAATAACATATTATAACCCATTATTTTAAACTGATGACAACACTGCTCCCATAGACAAAAAAGCAAAGATAATGTTCACTTTAACTTCACCCCACATTTTAAAATTTGTTATTTCTATTTAAATCTTAATATACTGTCCATGTCTTCAAAACTTGTTGTAGTGATGATTATTATTATTTGTTTTTGAGATGGAGTTTCACTCTTGTTACCCACGCTGGAGTGCAATGGTGCGATCTAGGCTCACTGCAACCTTCACCTCCTGGGTTTGAGCAATTCTACTGCCCCAGCTTCCCCAGTAGCTGGGATTACAGGTGCCCACTACCACACCTGGCTAATTTTTTGTATTTTTAGTAGAGACAGGGTTTCACCATGTCGACCAGGCTGATCTTTAACTCCTGACCTCAGGTGATCCACCCATCTAGGCCTCCCAAAGTACTGGGATTACAGACGTGAGTCACCATGCCCTGCAGTAGTTATGATAGGAAAAATTTTCAGTCTTTCTACTCAAGATACAATTAGTGTATACACTGCAATGAAAGTTGTATTATACTCTGTGTGTTTCTGCTTACTTACTATTAACAGTGAGTTTTGTATCTTCAGATGACTTCTTGTTGCTTATTAATTTTCTGTTCTTTCAGATTGAAGAACTCACTGTAGCATTTCTTGTAGGACAGGTCTGGTGTTTATGAAATCCTTAAGCTTTTGTTTTTTGGAGTAAGTTTTTATTTCTCCTTCAAGTTTAAAAATATTTTTACTGAATCTACTCTTCTAGGATAAACTGGTTTTTTTCTTAAATCCTTTAAATATGCCACTCTCTCCTGGCCTGTAATATTTGCATTAGGTCTGCTGCCAGAAGTATTGATGTTCCTTTGTATGTCATTTTTTTTTTTTTTTTTTTTTTTCTCTGATTGCTTTTAGAGTCTGTGTTTCAGCTAGGATCTTTATGGGTTTGTTGAGTAAATGTCTTAAAGTAGTCTTATGTGTATTAAATCTCCTTAATGTTCTATACCCTTGTTGTACTTGAAGATTGATATCTTCCTTTGGGTTTGGGAAGTTCTCTCTTATTATCCCTTTGAATAAGTTTTCTACCTCATAATCTCTCCCTACCATCTCTTGAAGGCCAGTACCTCTTAAGATTGTCTTTTTGAAGCTATTTGGTTTGTCCTTTTGAGGCTATTTTCTAGATCTTGTAGGCATGCTTCTTTTTTAAATTCTTTTATCGTTTGTCTCCTCTGTGTATTTTCAAATAGGCTGTCTTCAGGTTCACTAATTCTTTCTTCTCTTTGTTCAATTCCACCAGTAAGAGACTCTGATGCATTTTTAAGTATATCAATTGCATTTTTCAGCTCCATAATTTCTGCTTAAGTGTTTTTAATTATTTCAACTTCTTTGTTAAATTTATCTGATAGGACTCTGAATTCCTTCACCATATTATCTTGGATTTTGCTGAGCTTCCTCAAAACAGTTATTTGAATTCTCCATTTTAAGGTTCATATATTCCTATCTCTCTGGGATTGGTCACTCGTGCCTTATTTAGTTCATTTGGTGAAGTCGTTTTCCTTCATGGTCTTGATGCTCATGAATGTCCATCAATGTCTGGGCATTTATAAATGAGATATTTATTGCAGTCTTCACAGTCTGGGCTTGTTTCTACTTGTCCTTCTTGGGAAAGGTTTCCAGATATTCAAAGGGACTTGGGTGTAATGATCTGTTTGTTATCTGCAGGCATATCTGCTTTAGGGAGCATTAATAATGCTGTGGTGCTTGCAGACTCATAAGGGTGCCACCTCGGCGATCTTGGATAAGATCTGGGGGAATTCTCTGCATAACCAAGGAGTCACTCTTGTTCTCTCCCTTGAACTTTACCCCAAACAAACAGAAACCCTTTCTCTGCTCTTAGCTATCTGGAACTGGATGAAGGGTGACACAATCAGCCCCGTGGACCCCACCATTGGGACTGCTCTGGGTCAAATCCCAAGCCAGAACAGCACTGAGTCTTTTCCAAGACCCACAGTGATCACTGCCTGGTACCAGCTATGTTCATTCATGGCCCAAGGGCTGTAGAATTAGCCAGTAATGAATCCAATCAGACTTGTATCCTTCCCTTCTGGCTGGCAAGTTTCCCCAGGCCTTGGGCTCATCTGGAGATGCCACCCAGAAGCCAGAGCCAGGAGTCAGGAACCTTAGGAATCTACTAGGTGGTCTATTGTACTGAAGTTGTGCTGCCACACAAGCTACAATATCCAGTTTTTCCCCTCTTCCCTCCCCCTACCTTAAGCAAAGGAGTTTCTCCTCATGGGTACCAGTGCCCCATGCCCACATCCAGTACTGCCTGGCTATTGCTGATGTTCACTGAAAGCTCAATGACTCTTCAGTCACCTTATGGTGAATACTGCCAGGACCGAGCCTCTTCCTTCAGGGCAGTGGGCTTCCCTCTGGTCCAGAGAAGGTTCAGACATACCATCTAGGAGCCAAGGCCTAGAATCAAGGATACCAGGAGTCTTCTTTGTGGTCCACCCCTCTGTGGTCAAACTGGTACCTAAGCTAAAAGACAAAGTTTCCTCTACTCTTCTCTCCCCTTTCCTCAAGCAGGAGTCTCTTCCCATAGCCATTCCAGCTATGAATGCACTGGCTCTCGCCTGAAACCTACACAGCTCTGAGTCCCACTTAGGGCCTACAGTGAGTACTGCTTGGCTACCACTGCTGATTATTCATGTCCCAATATCTCTTTAGTCAGCAGGTAATAAATTATGTCAGGACTGGGTAGGCCGTGGTTTCCTACTGGCCTAGGGTGTGTTTAGAAATGTCTGGGAGCTGGGGCCTGGAATGGGGCCTTGGGACTCTGCCTGTTTTCTTATTATACTGTGTCTGAGCTGACACCCAAGGTGCAAGACAAAGTCCTCTTTACTCTTCTCTCTCCTCTCCTGAAGAAGAGAAAAGGAGTCCTCCCCAGAGCTGCAAACTGTGCTGCCTGCAGTTGAAGTAGGGGTGACACAAGCACTCTCTTGGTTGCCCCAGCTGGTGTCTCACTAGGTTGCATGCACTGCAAGTAAACTGGCTTTGAGCCCAGCACAGCAATAGGACTTGCCCAGGAACTGTCGTCTTGTGGCCTCAGCTGACTTTCAAACTTATTTAGAACTCCAGAGCACTTTAGCCCATGCTGGCAGCACTTGCCAGAATTTATGTTCCAACTGCTGGGATGGGAAATTTGCTTCTAGCTAGGGCTGGCCAAAAAAGCTCCCTCTGTAGGCACCAACTAAGTTCGACCCCATGCTGCTATAACAGGAATGTACTGAATTCCAATGAAAAGTCTCCAAATCCCTGTGCTTTCCCTACCCCAAGAACACAGATTCTCTCTCTGCCAAGTGGCCATTGCCAGGCTACAGGAGAAGGGTGGTGTTTGCAGTTCAAGACTGTCTTTCCTACCCTCTTCAGTGTCTCCTTCCCTAATATGATGTTAAAACCAGGTACTGTGACCTGATTTTTTTGTTCTTATGAAGGTGCTTTTCTGTGTGGATAATTGTTCAATTTGGTATTCCTTCAGGTGAGTGAGTGCTCGAGGCTTCTATTCCACTACCTTGCTCTGCTTCTTCCCCTGCCTGTAACTTTTGATTCGCTAAAAACTACTAATAGCCTACTGTTGATCAAAAGTCTTACCAATAACATAAACCGTTGATTAACATATAACTTTGTATCTTATATGTATTATAAACTGTATTTTTATAATATAGTAAGCTAAAGAAAAACTATTATTGAGAAAATCATAAGGAAGAGAAAATACATTTACTATTTATTATGTGGAAGTGGATTATTATAAAGGTCTTCATCCTCATCATCTTCAAGTTGACTAGACTGAGGAGGAGGAAGAAGAGGAGGTCCTGGTCTTGCTGTCACAAGCATGGCAAAGGGAGAAGAAAATAGGCATATAAGTTGACCCAGTCAGTTTAAACCCATGTTGTTAAAAGTTGAAATGTATACACATATACGTATTTATATACATTTATATAAAACTTTGATTTCACTTGCTCTGTATAGAGAAAGAATAAAAGGATTGAAAAGAGACCAAGTTTTCCAGGTTGATTGGAAAATTATTGTAGAGGCCACCTGGGAAACGTTTCTGGCTTAGACTTGAGTCTCAGCATTAGGAAAGGGAAAACATGTAAAGATATATTTTTGAAGCTTAATTATGAGGATAAGGGTAATTACTTCATGGATTGCAGGTGGAATAGGCTTCAAGAATGACTCCCGAGTTTTTGACAAGAGCAAGCATTCCTCCTATTAATTGGGACAAAGACTGAAAAGTTCAGTTTTAGGCATGTTAAATTTAAAATGTCAGCAAAGCTCTCCAAGAACTGTAAATTAATGTTCTACAGCCTATGTCTAGCTTTCCACAACCAGCATCTTGCCTCCCCTACCTTTGTTTAATTCTTCTTTTTAATCTTTATATGTGCTTTCAGATCACTCTTTAATTATTCTTTGCAAACACCAAACATATCTACTCCTAATAATATTTTTACTCTGTTAAAACTATCTGGAATATTCTGACTACTGCACTTCTTCATCCATGTCTTCAAATTAATATTCATTAGAATATGTGAATATTCTTTGTCTTAAAAGATGTATTCTTTCAGAACGTTTGCAAGTAGGGGATTCCACTGTATTCTCACTTTCCAATAATCAACCATAGCATTTCATAATTTGAGATAGATACTGCTTTCCCTACCATTGTGATCTTTGCCACATGTGTTCAGCTTGACCGTTCAGTAGAAATTGGATCACTTCTCATGAACACTGTTTTAGTGGTGAACCTTGATACTTTAGAATTGGTTTCTGTCTGATGATCAGCATAGCTCAGAGGTGACACTAATTCATAGATAGGGTACTTCTAGCTGAGAGCAGTTTCTCTGTTGAAACATTTTGTACAGTAGCTTGCCAAGAGTTACACACATGAAGACTGTTTATAAATGCTTTTGATGATGAAAGAATCTAAACTTTGTTTCAGGCAATGCCAAGCACATGTGCCACTTTCACAATAAACTTTGCATTGGAAATAAAGATGAAGCAAAGGAATTTTCTTTTCTTATAGTAGTTTTTAAATGGTCATGCCTAAGTTCTTGGGAATAAGTTTCAGTTGATAACATTGTATATTTAACATAATTTTTAAAGCAATCCAGTGAATTAAATATTAGACGTATATGATGGTTACAGTCCAAAAAGGGAGTTGGCACAATTTATTCTATACATAAAAAAGGGGAAAATATAATTTTTTATAATAAAACAATTATTCTGAATTATATTTGTTGTTTAATATCTGAATCATTAGCAGAGATTACTTGCAATTTATCTTTCAGATACCTTCTACTAATAGAAATCAACATCTGTTTATTGAGAAATGAGTTATCAGTAAATCTTGCTGTTATTATAGTAGTATCAGCTCAAGTTAATTCCCTACTGAGATTGAAAAAATATGATTATGGCAATGAAAAACATATGTTTCAGAAAGACAGTTTGCCATCAAACGACATCAACAATTTAAATGATTAAAATGTTTATATAAACATCCTTTTCCTTGTTGGTAATGGATGAAACACACTTGCTCTCCATTGTATTTTTTTAGCAACTGTCAATGCCAAAAGAAAACTTATTTTTACAATATTATAATTAAAATCATATATTGTTACTGCTTCCATCACATATATTAAAGGAAACTCAATTATTTTGAGAGTTAAGCTTATGTATGATATTTTTAATGGACAAGTAGAACAGACTATATGCTAATGTTCATATACCTGCATAATTGTTTATTTTGACTGAAGAATATAAAAACGTCTTAATTTTCCTCTTACTGGAATAAAGAAATACATTTAAGAGTAATTTTCTTCTGGAATGTGTATTTTAAAAATCAGTGTTTGTGTCCTCTTTTATTTCACTGAGCAGTGGTTTGTAGTTCTCTTGAAGAGGTCCTTTATCCTTTGTAATTTGGATTCCTAGGTATTTTATTCTCTTGGAAGCAATTGTGAATGGAAGCTCATTCCTGATTTGGCTCTCTGTTTAACTGTTACTGGTGTTTAAGAATGCTTGTGATTTTTGCACATTAATTTTGTATCCTGAGACTTTACTGAAGTTGCTTATCAGCTTAAGGAGATTTTGGGCTGAGAC
>NW_012114633.1:871370-881713 GCF_000951035.1 Colobus angolensis palliatus
TGAACAATGAGATCACTTGGACTCGGGAAGGGGAACATCATACACCAGGGCCTATCATGGGGAGGGAGGAGGGGGGAGGGATTGCATTGGGAGTTATACCTGATATAAATGACGAGTTGATGGGTGCTGATGAGTTGATGGGTGCAGCACACCAACAGAGCATAAGTATACATATGTAACAAACCTGCAAGTTATGCACATGTACCCTAGAACTTAAAGTATAATAATAATAAAATAAAATAAAAATAAAAAATAAAAATCAGTATTAATAGCTAATTGGGTTCTATCTGGTTACTCTACTCAATAATTGTGCTCATACAAATTCCTCTGGAAGTATAAAAAAGTTGAAGTTGTCGGTAATGTTTTAGAAATTTCACATCTTAATCAATAGTTTTTCAGCCTGAACTGCTGAAACTATTTTCCGTTGAACTGCTCTTACACAATGAATTACTGATAGTTTAAATGTTACATATACATTTATTGTTCTCTGAAACAACACAAAAAGCCACTGAAGATTAAAGTGGTGGCATTTGAAATTAGGTCTTTAGAAAGAAAGTTTGAGCTATAAAAAGGAGTTTCTCAAAAGGTAGAAGAGGTAGGAGAGGTAAGATTTTTCTGTTTTTAGGCAATTTCTTCCTAGAAAGTAACAACTTTTCTTTTTTAATTACACACTCTGCAACCATAGTTCTTTTCTCTACCATAAGAAGCAAAAGAAGCAGTATGCTTTCTCTAAACACCAACAAGAAGCACCATGTAGCAAGACAAAAAGTCTGTATCTATTAAAAATGTTAACGTCGTAGGTAATCATTATTCTCTGCATTTTGCAGTTGTGTCTTTCCAACAATTCTCAATCTCTGGCAAATTAAACATTTCTCAATGATTTTAAGACTTAATTAAAAACTGAACCTTCCTATTTAAAGTCTCTACACTTTAAAGCGTCTACATTCCCGAGATTAAAACCGTTGAAAGAAATTATAAGTTAAGGTAAGATGAGTGCTGAAGCATGACATTTACATTGTATGAAATGGATTTAATCACAGGAACAAGCATAGTAAACTAAACATAGTAAAAATGGATTTAATCACGGGAATAAGCATAGTAAACTAAACACAGTAAAATATTAAACCTCTTTAATATTAACAAAGGTTAATATTAAAACCAAAGCTAACAAAAATGCAGTAGCTTATGATATTGGGTAACCAAAGAAGATATTTCATTTGCTCTGCATACTTACTTTCTCAATTAAAATGAAGTAAACTTGATCTCTTATTATAATCCATCAATGTCAGGGTAGCTGGGTTTTGATTAGTAGATTAATATTTCCCATTGCATTAAGAATATTCTGAATTTAGTATGGTTTACAACATTAGACTGAACTTAAATATTGGTTAGAAAACCAGATGCTAGCTGGAAACAGAGGCTCAAGCCTGTAGTCTCAGGTACTTGGAAGGCTAAGACAGGAGGGTCGGTTGGAAGCTGCAAAGAGTTATGATCACACCACTGCACTGCAGCCTGGGCAACATAGTGAGACCCTGTCCCAAAACAACAACAACAAAAGTCACAAAAAAAAATTATATCCTACAGGTCTTGCTGCAGCTAAAACCTCCAAAACCAGATTTCTAGAAATTCAGAAAGTGTAAGTCCATAATTCTCTAAAGAAATAGTGGTTTATAGTGGGAAAACACTTGTATTATCATATACTATCTGCATAACACTGGCTAAATTATTAAATTTCATTCAGCCCTTTTTTTCTCATTAACAAAATGTAAATAACAATACACATATATTAGTTTTGTTTTGGTACTGTTATAACATTTTAAATGTCCCTACAATACTTTCTGTCAAAATTAACATTTTATAAACAATAGGTGTTTTCATCCATCAAGCTAAATCTTGAGTAAATCTCACAAAATTTCATAGGTCCACTGATTCATCTGAAGAATAACTTTTAGGGCAAGTCAATATATATGGACTGAATATCTACTATTAATCTGTATACATGGTATGGAGGTGATTTAGAAAATCATTACAATGTGGTTCATATCCTTAAACGATTTATAGAACATAGTAAACTTTGTTATCACCTTCCCAGAGTTCATTCCACTTGAGAAAGATAAAAACAATTTTATTCCCCACACCCTACTAGATACAAAATGTTGAGATGCCATTCATTGAAATGTTCCTCTTTTGTGACAACACTCAATCCAAAAACAACCTTTACTTCCTTGAACTACCAAATTCACCAAACACAAGCCCATATTCTATAACATTTTCCTCCCAATACTCTTTTACTGAGTTCTTAATGGTGAACAATCTTCCTTATTACAATAAGAAATATACATATCTTTGTTTGATCACATGTGTATTCCTGGTGGTTTTTGGTTGGTAGGCATCAAAGCACCTGTTAGTCACTTGTACAGTAGCTGTAGAGATGGATGAAATTTTTTCCTGCACACATAAAGAATTGAAACTTTGTCTGGGATAGGTCAAACACTGACAAATTTAAATTGAATGAGAGGGACACATAATTCAGTTCTCAGCCAATCATCATATGGCATTTCTGTTCAAAAATGGATGTATGACTTGAACCAGTCTAATCAGAATGAAGAACAATATGACCACTATGAAAACTTGATTCCTCTCACCTTCTGGGTATTGATATTTGTGTACATGACCCTTGAATTGCAACAGCCATTCTTCTGCCATGTAAAAAGCCAGATTGAGTAAAAAGAAAACAAAAACAAAAAAACAGAAAACAAGCAAAATCTTACTACAAAACTACTGAAAGAAATCATAGATGACACAAACAAATGGAAAAAAATCCCATGTTTATGTATTGGAATTATCAATATTGCTAAAATATCCATATTTCCAAAAGCAATCTAAAGAAGGAATAACAAAGAGAATCATAAAGAGATGGGGAGGGAAACTTCGTCAAACGACGCTTGATATTTTCCCTACCACTGGAAGGTAGTGATGTATAAGCCAATAAAAGTCACTTTCATTTTTAAGCCAATTTTGACTGCTTTTTATTATTTATAATTAAGACTATTCTGATGGGTATATACCCTTTGTAATCCACAGAGCATTCAAAGGCATGACAGAAGTGGAATCTATTGGACTTTGCCATTGCCTTACAGGGATGGGAATGAGTGGACTGTAATGATGACTCTGACTCAAGGTTTTGATCCTGAATGACTAAGAAGTTTATGGTCCTTTAATTTAAATTAGAATACGTCAACTTGTATATTCACTAATATAGAAACAAAAATAACAAAGGGTGGATAACAAAGTTAAGAGAAATACTAATGGTAAATATTTAGCTCCTAAGTGTAAGAAATACTATGAACATTCTTTTAAATGCAAAGTTCTTGAACCTATAACCAGAGAAACTGTTCTAGTATTTTGTGGATAAGTACCACGAATCAATATTTATTTAAAAGAAAAAATGGAAGCAAAGAATGTAAAAAATCATACTAACATAACTTAAAATCTTTCAGAATAGTGAAAACATCAGTGAATTAAAGATATATCATTTATTTAATCATTATTATTTTCAGGACTGGGCTAAAACCTTACAGCATATATAATTTATTTTACTACATCAACTCTAATGTATTAAGTGTATCCTCACTTTTCAGCTGATCATAAAATTACCTGCCTTTTCCATATCCTAATTTGTCATATGAAAATAATTACATGTACAATGACTCATATTAGCACATTTATGCATAGTGATATCCAAATAAATGTTTTTAAAATGAGCTATTTCTTCAGATTAAGTACCATATTAAGGCCAGAAAATTAAAGGAATAAAAATTTCCATCAGAATCAAGTTTTTCACCTACAATGTTTATGACCAGATCTTATGTGGAACAGGAGTTTCTCCAACTTCACTGTGTCTGATAAAGAAAACGATATACACCAAAAACATGCTTGGTTGGTTCCCTTGAACATTTCTGGGCTCCCCTTCAATTTTTACCTGACAGCTCTGAGCTTTGGAAGAAAACCCCTGCTGATATTTCTGTTCTACCAGATATAGCCCCCTGACAGGGCTACATGAGCTATGATGGCAACTCCTGTCCCAGATGTAAGAACTGTTTTCATCCTTCAAGAGTGAAGGAGGGTGGAAAGAAGGTTGATACATGTGGCCATAACAGTTGCCAGCTGCTCTTTCCTGCCTCCTGGTATTTAGTGTACCTGGGCTGGAAGCCCAGTCCTCATGTTGGCCTGGTAACATTTTGTGATGGCAACACTTACTGCATGAATCTCTCCCTGAGCATGCACAGACACTGTGAGGAATAGTCTGAACAGTCTGTGGGGTACTCGACTGCTTTATGTGGAGATGTTTTGACTTCGGACCATACAGAAAGCTGTGTCCCTAGGCAGGTGTGAAACTACAAATGAGACTCCAGTTTACTTCAGTTGGAATCTACTATAGTTTTTCAATTCATCAGTCTATTGACCGAATCAAATGTTTCTGGAAGTCTCCAGTTTTCAAAGATAATTGTATATTTTTGTTGTTTTACCTACAAATACATCATCTCATTTTGTTGGACACAATATATACTTATTAATTCCAATCAGCAAGCATATTTTAAATCTGCATTTTGCAGTTGTGTCTTTCCAACAATTCTCAATCTCTGGCAAATTAAACATTTCTCAATGATTTTAAGACTTAATTAAAAACTGAACCTTCCTATTTAAAGTCTCTACACTTTAAAGCGTCTACATTCCCGAGATTAAAACCGTTGAAAGAAATTATAAGTTAAGGTAAGATGAGTGCTGAATCTGTTTGTTTTTTTTTTTTTCTAATTCTGGAAGACTAGCCATGAATGGTTTACTATGCTGGGCTCATGGCAGACACTAAATAAGTGTTGGCTATTATTATTTTTATTGTTATAAAAGAATGCAAGTGATAGAGGAGTGTAGACCCTACTCAAAGCAGGCAGGTCATGTTTTCAGATTCTGTTTTATTTTTTTTAAAGATGGTCCTATTTGATTGCTCCAATCATTGTATCTCTATTCAGATATGAATGTACATAGAAGACAAGTGTATGAAGTCTGCAATCTAACTCTTAGGCTGATGCTTAGAATATAAAAGCTCTGTAGTTTGAATGTGTCTTGCAATTTGTGATGTAGCTATAGTTCTACTTATTAAATTTTTACTTATGATGGTATTTATAGAAAAGATATTGCATTTTCTGACACATTTTCACTTCTGGTGAACACAGAAACACACTGCTCACTTCTCGTCAGCTTCCCAAATTCTGTAACCTTTATCTTGAAGATAGATGCCTGTACTACGGTACATTCTTTGGGTTCTTGGATTCTACTCCTTCTTCACATTTTTGAAGTCCTCCAGGGCTTGCATGTGTTGTAGGGCAGATTCTTGGGTCCTTGACTCAAATCAAGCCTTTCTTATCTATCTTATTGATATCTTTTGGCCAACCAACTTTTTATCAAATTCTGCCTAATAACCCTACAAATACATACTGAAATTGCAGTGAAAGAACAAAATCTTTAAAATTTTGTTTTGTTTTGTTTATGTCTGAGAAATCAGAAATACTATGAGATAATGCAACAAATAGAAGGTAGAGACTGCATAGACTTTGTAGTCATTTCCACAAAGTAGAGAGGAGAACCAAGAGTGAATTTGTGTCATTAAAGAAAGCACCATGAAAACAGTGGAAGAAACAAAATAGTGACAAAAAGGATAAAAAGTACTCTTTCCTACCTTTTCTCTTGAATATTCTTCTTAATTATTATTCTGTATTTTTGTTAGCACTGTCCTTTGAATACCTGTTTTAGATACTCCAAATAATTTATACAGATACTCAACTATCTGTGGTTTATTGAAATAAGTGATTGACTTTCATTAATACCCTTCCATGAGCTTATTCAGGGGCACAAGATCCTTTCACCTCACAGCCTCATTGCCCTCCAGATCCTTGAAGCGCCATCCATTCAGCCAAAACGTGGTGAAAAAAATTGACATTGGCAATGGGAGGATTTTAAAGACAATCCTGGTAGTGGTATACTGTATATGACTTCCACTGACAATTCATTAGTCAGAATTCAGCACAGAGTCATACCTGATGACAACGGATACTAGAACCTGTAGCCTAGTTGTATATGCATCCAAGAGAAGCAATCAGATGTGGGTGATCATTAGTAGTCTGCCAAAAATCAATTTACAAGATGACTTTTTCTGGCTATTCTACTTTTATTCTGTCTGTCTCTGAAATAGTCAGGGGTTAGGTAATAATCTAGTAACTAAGTCACAGAAACTTGTTTAAGAATAGATTTCCTTCCACTTTCAGTTATTAGAGTGGTAAAAAGCAAAGGAATTAGTTGGCATTTGCAGTGGAAGGGCTTGTGTATTAGGGTTCTCTAGAGGGACAGAACTAATAGGATAAATGTATATATAAAGTGGAGTTTGTTAAGGAGTATTGATTCACACACTCACAAGGTGAGGTCCCACAAAAGGCTGTCTGCAAGCTGAGGAGCAAGGAAACCAGTCCAGCTTCTGAAGTAGGGAAGCCGACAGTGCAGCCTTCATTCTGTGGTCAAACGTCCAAGAGTTCAAAAGTTGAAGAACTTGGAGTCTGATGTTGAGGGGCAGGAAGCATTCAGCACGGGAGAAAGATGTAGGCCAGAAGACTAAGCCAGTCTAGTCTTTCCACTTTCTTCTGCCTGCTTTTATTCTGGCCACATTGGCAGCTGATTAAATTGTGCTCAATGAGATTGAGGGTGGGTCTACCTTTTCTAGCCCACTGACTCAAATGTTAATCTCCTTTGGCCACACCCTCATAGACACACCAAGAAACAATACTTTGCATCCTTCAATGCACTTAAGTTGACACTCAATATTAACCATCACAGGTTGTGTGTGTGCATGTGTGACTTTGTATACTTGTGTATAATAAGATTTGAAGATGGGAAGAAATTTTTGAGAATGATTATTGAAAATAATTTTTCTTCTTATTTTTAAATTACTTCTACAAATAGGAGAAGCCAAGATATATGTGATAAGGAAAGAAAAAAACTAAAATTTACATTAAATATGGAATATTAATGATCTCACCTACTACTTATTTTACCTTAGCTCATTAATTTAATTTCTCTGACCTTTGGATTTCAACTCTGAAAAATGGGAATTGCAATGCCTAATGTCACAAGTGTTCCTGATTTCCTAGTCCATTCATACCCATTTTTTTTTTACTTTTGCCAGCTCAAATTCTGTCCTTTTTTCCCCCCTCGTACCCCAAAGCAAAGGAAATGTCATCAGTCATCAGTGTATATCTTATGATTTATGATTCTGAATCAAAAGACTGGAGATAGAGCAAGTAAAACTAAGGGGAAGGATAAACAGAGAAGGAAACCTTCACTATAAAAATCTGGGAAACAAATAGTCTAAAAGTAGGAGATTAGGTAACAAGAAAAACAGAAATAACATTTTTATTAAGAAACATTATTGGATATGAAATAAATTATCTCCCAAGTTCTCATAAAAGTAAAAGTTGCAAAAACAGTTTTAAAATTACTTTTTGTCTTCACCGTGATTCATTACATACTATTCTATGTGACAATTGACCAGACAAGTTCTTAGATTTTTAAATTGGTTTGTCACTTGAAGGGTTGTCACATAGGAAATAAATGTACAAATTATTTGCAAGTTGTAAAGATTATATACAAATGATTATTACTATTATTTTCAATAACCCAGTTATTTGCAGCTTTAGATTTTTTTAAGTGAAATGGAATTTGCTTTAGCAATGAAGTCCATGTTGCTCAGGAAATATTGATTTGAAGGTTACAGTGAATATATTTTAAGCAAATATCAATAAAATATATAGAAGAAATGCACACCTACACAAACACATACAAACCTACACCAGCCTAGACATCTTAATTTAGATTTATCATAAATGCACTAACTTTGCATATTGATTAGTTAGAATTATATTAACATTCCTATCAGAACAGTGTTGATAAGGGTCAATTGAGACTTCGTTTTTAGAATTACTCATTACAGTCAAGATTTGAAATAAATTATTTGCATAAATTTTAGAAGTGTCAGGATTGCAAAGTCTTAAATTCCTTAGCCAAGGCCCAGCCCAGGCTCAAGAATATCTTCTCATTTTACACAAGGCTTATAGCTTTCATTAATAAATCCTTGATTGTTGAAATATAACTTCAGATAGTATTTAATTATTTCATTGGTGAATAGCTCTTTCCTACATATCCAAATTTGGCATCTATACCCCAGTGGGATTTCAGTCATAATGAATTACATTTTTAAATATTTTTAAAACCACTCAGATTCTCAGAGATTACCTCATTAGGGGGATGCTAAAGGATTATGTATAATCACTAAAATCTGTGAAATAATTTTTATAATATACACTACTGTGTTTTGAAATATATATGCATTGTGGAATGACTAAATCTACCTATCATATGCATTACCTCATCCACTTATATTTTATAGTGAGAACACATGAAATATATTCTCTTAGTGATTTTCAAGAATACAGTTCAAATGCAGTCCCAGGTTTTGAAGAGTCTGAGACAGGAATATCATTTGAGCCCAGGAGTTCAAGGCTGTCGCATGCTATGATCATGCCCATGAATAGCTATTGCACTACCACCTGGGCGACACAGCAAGACCCCATCTCAAAAAATTGCAGCCCATTTGTATGGACTATACGGTTCATTGTTATCACCATATTGCACAATAGATCACTTGAACATATTCCTGTGATTTGACTGAAATTGTGCATATTTTGACCAACATCTCCCCAGCCCTCTCTTCCCTAGTATTCATGTTGATTGGAACATTTTCACAAAAACCAAGATATAGAGTCAATCTAAATGTCCATCAAGAAATTAAGGGCTAAAAAATATATGGTATAGGCTGAGCACGGTGGCTCAAGCCTGTAATCCCAGCACTTTGGGAGGCCAAGGCAGGTGGATCACTTGAGGTCAGGAGTTCAAGACCAGACAGACCAACATGGTGAAATCCCATCTTTACTAAAAAATACAAAAAATTAGCTGGGCACCTGCAATCCCAGCTACTTGGGAGGTTGAGGCAGGAGAATTGCTTGAACCTGGGAGGCAGAGGTTCCAGTGAGCCAAGATTGAGCCATGTAATATTATATATATATAATATATAATATTACAATGTATATACAATGTAATAATATATATATTACATTGTGTATATATACCATATATATACCATATTATATTGTGTATATATACCATATATGTGGTGTGTATATATACGTATGTACATATACACAATGTAATACTAATCAGCCTTACAAAAAAAGGTAATCCTGTCGTTTGCAACAACATGGATGAACCTGAAGGATATTATGTGAAATGAAAGAAGCCAGAAACAGAAAGGCAAATCTCACATAATTTCAAATCCAAAAAAGCTGGGCTCATAGAGGTGGAATCCAAAAAAGTTGGGCTCATAGAGGCAGACGTTAATGGTGATTTCCAGGAGCTGGTTGGGAGGAAGGTTTGGAGAAGCTGGCCAAATGTATATTTTAAATATGTTCTCATCAACTCCCTCAAATTTATTAGCACCGAAAATTTTAACAAATCACTTTAAAAATATTTTAACCCTAAAAATACTTTCATCATACACTTGAACCATTTTTATAACCAGATAGTGTTAAAGAAAAACTGATTTCAAGCCAAAGTAATTAAGTAATTCCAGCATCAGTTAGGCCTTTAGAACTGTGCACTAACCTTTTCATGAGTCAGTAAGCAGCTTTCATTCCAATCCCAGTAGCAGCTGTTGAAATAGTGTAGCCTCCATAGGTCTTCATCTTTTCTCACCTTTTGAATATGGTCAGATGATGGTCTTTCTGATAATGGTCTGAAATCATAAGTTTGGAGACTTTAACATCAAATTGAGGAGCCGAGGGAGGGGACATACCTCACACAGTATATTAATCCTTACTTTCCAATTAAAATCCCATCTCCATCCTCAATCATCCTCATCTTTTGCCCTTCTTTTATTGAAGAAAGTAGCATTCAATCTTTATTCGTGCATTTTCTCTGGCCTACATTTCTGCCTTCTCCATGATCTTGCTTCACAAAATATCTTAAATCTCTGCTAATACGTCGGCTCCTTTAACATAGCCTGGAAACGTATTCAAGTCTTCCTTCTAAAATAAAAATTAAAATTAAATAGAATAAAATAAAATAAAATAAAAAGACCAAAAGAAGCAAAGGTTAAAAGAAATCTTTGTACTCTTTACTTAGAAATTTATTGGAACAGCCGGGCGCGGTGGCTCAAGCCTGTAATCCCAGCACTTTGGGAG
>NW_012114633.1:882194-896033 GCF_000951035.1 Colobus angolensis palliatus
CCTCAAAAAAAAAAAAAAAAGAAATTTATTGGAACAGTTTATTGACTTAGTTTTTACAGATATCACATAACAAACTAATTAATTTGTCATACTTTGTATCTTCCATCACTTGGTAATTAATGAAGCATTTGACACAATGTTATACCTTTTTCCAAATATTAGAAAAGGTTATTGGTTATCAAACATATTTTCACATAATAATAACAACACATGTTCACTGAAGAAATGATAACATAGCAAAAATTTATGGTAATAAAAATAATTTCAACAGCATCATGAGAGATAACAACTGTTAGAATTCTGATAACTTCTTAATAATTTTCTTTCCAGGAATATATTTTACTATCATCGTTAAAATGTGTTGTTTATACAAATTTTATTATAATTTATTTTTACAACATTTCCCTGCATTACAAAATTATTCACAAAACATACCTTTTAATGCCTGCATGGTTCCCCATCATTTGTATGTATCTCACGGTGGGATTAAATAGTTCCTTGATAATGAAAATAAAGCCATTAGCATTCTTTCATCATCATAAATTATGCTGTGATAACCATTTCTATGTATCATTTTTGTCCCCATTTCTTATTAAACAATCAAAATATATAAGTATATTTAAGTCTCACACATCTAAATTGCTTTCTATAAAGATCTAGCAATGTGTACTCTAAAAAAAATCTGTCATTAGACTCACTAGAAAATGAATATATTCATTTTAAAAATCTTTGCTAATCTGGCAGGCAAAATGATATCTTGTTGCTAAAGGAAATGTTAGATTTAATTACTTATGAAACAGAAAGTTACATATTTATAAACCAATCATGATTATTTTACTGTGATTGATATACTTACATGAATTTTTTGCTTTCTCTACGTGATGTTTGTATTTTTCTTATTGATTCATAAGCTAATTGTGTATGTGCATACATACGTGGATTTATATACATATTCATATATATGTGCACATATATATCATATGTTTTAAAATATTTTCTGATTTTTCAAGTGTTCAAATATTCTATTCTATTTTTAATAAATTTTGATATATAGAAAATTAAATTTTCTTTTTTATTGCTCCACTCTACATTTATAACTTTAATTTTCTTCTTTAACTTAGTTGTCAAAAATTGTGTATATTTATTATGTATGCTTTTTAATATACAGAAATTTAAAAATTATCTTTTTTATCTTCTATCACTTAATTTTAAAAGCCTTCTCTCAAGAAATTTGAAAATGTTACTTTTCCTTCTGATTTCATATGTCTTTTTTCATAATATCCATTAAATGTTACCATTTTTTTCCATGTGGAGAAAATACTGAAGATCTATTCGCTCAGCAAATTTCAAGTGTACAATAGAGTATTATTATCCATAGTCTCCATAATGTACATTAGATCTCTAAAACTCAGTCATTCAATATAACTGAAACTTTATACCCTCGATCAACATCTCCCCACTTTCCTCCCATCCCCTGTCCCCAGTAACTATCATTCTACACTCTGCTTCTATGAATTCAACTTTTTTAGATTCAATATACAGGTGTGATCATGCAGTATTTTTCTTTCTGTGTCTGGCTTATTTCACTTAGCATAATATCCTCTGCGTTCATCTATGTTGTCACAAATGGCAGGATTCCCTTCTTCTTGAGTCTGAAAAGTAGTCCATTGTATATACACATCACATTACTTAATTCATTTTTCTGTCAGTGAACACTAAGGTCATTTCCTATTGTGAATAATGCTGCAATGTACATGACTGCAGCTATCTCTTCTAGATACTGATTTTCTTTTCATTTAATATATGCCCAGAAGAGGGATTGCTGGATCATATGGTAGCTCTATTTTAAATTATTTGAGGAAATGTCATACTGTTTTCCATAACAACTGCAGCAATTTACCTCCACCAACAGTGTATAAGGGTTCCCTTTTCTCCAAATTCTCATCTATATATATTATCTTTTATCTTTTTTATGATAGACATCCTAATGAGTAAAAAAGTATGTCTTCTTGTGGTTTTGATTTTCATTTCCCTGATGATTAGTGATGTTGAGCATTTTTACATATCCCTATTGGTCATCCGTATATCTTCTTTGGAGAAACGTGTACTCAAGTCATTTATCCATGTTTTTATTTATGTATTTATTTTGCTACTGTATGAGTTTCTTATATATTTTGAATATTAAACCTTTATCATATATATGGTTTACAAATAATTTCTCCCATTCTGTAGGTTGCCTTTTCAATTTGCTGATTATTTATTTTGTGGTCAGAGAGCTTTTTAGTTTAATGTAGTCCCACTTGTTTATGTTTGCATTTGTTGCCTGTGCTTTTGTTGTCCTATCCATGATATCATTTCCAAGACCTACGCCAAAATGCTTGTTGTCTAATTTTTTTTCTAGAAGTTTTATGGTTTCAGGTCTTACTTTAACTCTTTAATACATTTTCGGTTAACTTTTCTGTGTTGTATAAGATAAGGGTCAAATTTCATTTGTTGCATGTGGATATCCAATTTTCCCAGGATTCTTTACTATTTAAGAGACTATTTTTTCAGATACATGTATACATATGTATATACTATTTGTATATACGTGTATGTATATATGTATATATTATTTCATGTATATACATATATATGAAATAATAGTCATATATATATGAAATTCGACTGTATACACATGGGTTTATTTCTGTGCTATGTATTCTGTCCTATTCATCTATGTATCTGTTTTCATGGCAGTATTCTACTCTTTTGATTAGTATAGATTTGTAATATAATTTGAAAACAGGAAATATGATGACCCCAACCTTCATTTCTTCTTTCTCAAGATTACTTTGACTATTTGGAGTCTCTTGTGGTTCCATAAGAATTATGATAAAAATTGCCTTGGTTCTCTAGATGATAAATTAAAGACTTTCGAAAGGAAGTATTGCTAAAGGAATAGAGATGAAGCTGTTTTCAAATGATGTGCTTCTTTCACATTGCTTGACTGTACCAAAATATCTCATGTGCCCCATAAATATATACACATACCATGTACATACAATAATTAAAATTAAAAAATGAAAAATAACTACAAATTAGATATTTGAGTTAAACTCCAAATTAGGTGTCTTAAGAAAAGATGGTGTGTATGTGTGTGTGTGCATGTGTGTTGTGTGTGTCTGTTGTGAGGGAAGAGGAGAATATGAACTGATGAATGTTTTTTAGATCCAGGAAATAGGTATTGCATGAATCAGATATGCATAAAAGAAGACAAGTTTGCTATTTGCCTGGTAGATTTTTCTCCATTCCTTTGCTTTTTGCCTGTGGGTGTTCTTGCATGTGGTATGCATCTCTTGAATACAGCATATCATTGTCTCTTGCTTCTTTATCCAATCCAACTCACTTCTCTGTGCCTTTTAATTGGGACATTTAGTCTGTTTACATTCAAAGTTAGTATGATATTTGTAGATTAGTTCCTATTATCATGTTGTTAGCTGGTTATTATGCAGACTTGTTGTGTGATCACTTTATAGTGTAACTGGTCTATGTACTTAAGTGTGCTTTTGTGGTGGTCAGTAAATCTTTCCTCTTCATCTCTCGGTGTTTAGCACTCCCTTCAGGACTTCTTTTATATATATACACTTTCAGTTTGGGATACATGGGAAGAATGTGCAGGTTTGTTACATAGGTATACACGTGCCATGGTGATTTGCTGCACCCATCAACCTGTCATCTACATTAGGTATTTCTCCTAATACTAACCCTTCTCTAGCCCCCAACCCCCCAACAGGCACTGGTGTGTGATGTTTCCCTCCCTGTGTCCACGTGCTCTCATTGTTCAGCTCCCACTTATGAGTGAGAACATGAAGTGTTTGCTTTTCTGTTTTTGTGTTAGTTTGCTGAGAATGATGGTTTCCAGCTTCATCCATGTCCCTGCGAAGGACATGAACTCACATCCTTTGTTATGGATGTATAGTATTCCATTGTGTATATATGCCACATTTTCTTTATCCAGTCTATCATTGATGGGCATTTGGGTTGGTTCCAAGTCTTTGCTATTGTGAACAGTGCTGCAATAAACATACATGTGCATGTGTCTTTATAGTAGAATGATTTTTAAACCCATAGGTATATATCCAGTAATGGGATTGCGGGGTCAAATGGTATTTCTGGTTCGAGATCCTTGAGGAATCACCACACTGTCTTCCATAATGGTTAAACTAATTTATACTCCCACCAACAGTGTAAAAGTGTTCCTATTTCTCCACATCCTCTCCAGCATCTGTTGTTTCTTGAATTTTTGGTGATCACCATTCTTACTGGCGTGAGACGGTATTTCATTGTGGTTCTAATTTGCATTTTTCTAATGACCTCTAAGACAGCTCTGGTGGTAAGGAAATCCCCTAGCATTTGCTTGTCTGAAAAGGATCTTATTTCTCCTTCTCTTATGAAGCTTAGTTTGGAGGTGGAGTTGCTGGCCTCTGTGTGTGCTTTCACAACAGGGGCAGTTGCTGCTTGGTTGTGGAGCCAGGGTTGCCAGTGTCCCTGTGCATGTTTGGTCTAGCAATGGCCCCACAAGCGGGCTGTGGAGGGGTGGAGTGTGCTCACACTGGCTGCAGTGTCATGGTGGGGTGCATGCACACATTCACGCCAGTTGAGGAGGGAAAGCAAGGCCCACCCCCATGCATGCTAGCAAAGCAGTGTTAGGGAGTGGCCATGGGTGATTGTGTGCCAGCAAGGTGTTGTGGAGGAGACTGCAGGAAGGGGAGGGTGCAGGTGAGCTGGTGCACATCATCTGAGTCTGCTCTCCTGGAGCTCTTTGATGGTCAGGCACAGTCTGCTAGAGAAGGAACTACGATGAAAGCTCCTGAGAAGCATCCTGGTTGGGCATCTGAGGCTGCACTGCAAGCAGATGCAGCAGGCTAGCATCCCCGGAGAAGCCAGAAGACAGTGGGGTGCGCAGACTGAACTGGTCACTTCTCATGGGCAAAACCACCCTGCTCTGTCCAGGTCCAAGAGTACCCCTATGGATAAAGTCTCCTAGAGGAGTTTGGTGAGCACTGGAGGATAGGCATCCCTGGCCATGCTCCACTGCAGATGTTCCCACACAAAACTGTCTGGGCTCTGCACAGGTTGGAGTCCTGCCTCTACTACCTCTCTAAGCAGCTTTCCATGCCAGCTCCAGTGTCCTTGAGTGTTGTAGAATCTCTTGCTCCAAGGATTTCAGAGATCCATGACAAGAGTTGGTTGCTCCTTGCCTGTTTGACTCACCTCTTTCCCAGGAGGCATTAGGGGTCAGGAATAAATCTCATGCACAGCAGTCCTGTGCAGAGAAGCATACACAGCTTCCTCCCTTTTCAGCTCTGCTTCTATGTCTTCTCTTCATCCACTCTCAATGCCTTTCCTCAAAAGATCTGCTCAGAGAGTGCCAGTCTCCCCAATGCCCCAGGTTTTTAGTGGCAGTTGTTCCTCCTGGCTGCATCTAGTGAAGCATCTTGAATCAGGTTTCTCAGCTTGTTTGTTTGGTATCTACTTCCTTGGCAATTTCTTATTCATTTCCTAAATTAATTTTGTGATTTCTTTGTATTAGTTTTCAGGTTTCTCTCGGATTTTGTTGATCTTCTTTAAAATCAATATTTTGAATGCTTTATCTGGCATTTAGAAAATTTCATTTGGGTTAAGATCAATTGCTAGAGAATTACTATGCAACAATAGAAATGTTTAATTATTAGTTGCATTCAATATATTCTTATAGAAATGATAAACCTATTGCTCAAAATGGTTAAGCCCCTAACTGTATTTATTCATGTATCAGATAATGTATTTAAAAATCTTCAATAAAATGTTTACAGTAGCTAAACTACTTTTCTCAATTTTGAACAAAGAAAAAAAGAAGATGAAAAAAACTTTCAAGAAAAGTTATTTCTAGTATGTTGCCTCAGTTGATTCAATCAACATGTTTAATTAATATGTGCAATGATAGAGGCATTTTTAATGAAGGCACATTAGCATTAAGGTGATAAACTTATCCTGCTCGCTTATGTACTATCTTTACACCTACCACAATCAGGACAGGAATAATTAAGCAGTGAGTCTAGAATTTTTTCCCAGGAATTTCAATAATAGTGTGGGGCTTATTGAGTGTTTATAAAAGCAAAAGTAAGGAGAGAATAGAGAATAATATAATCCCTCATACTAGGAGTAAAACAATTTTTGAAATTAATTATTCAAATAATCTGTCTATATTGATACAAATACTGAGTTATATGTACAGTTGTTTATCAGTTACAGTACCTGTACGAGTAACCCTAAGTTTAAATCCCGATTTATTTAAACATGCCTTATAATCATATTTATTTTTGAAAACAGTCACTCTCTATGTTGTGATTTCAGATGTACAGAATCATTCTCTGTCTAATAATATTTGGTCAAGGAAACCTGCAGGCTGTCTGGAATATTTATCAAGGCCACTCATTTATGGATAAATAAAACAAGCCTTTTTTGGAATACACATATATTTTCTGAGAACGTTAACACACCATCATTACTGTTCATTATTAACAACAAAAATAATTAAATGTTATTCATATGCCTACTATGGACAAAATACTGGGGCAGATTTTGTATGTTATTCTAAAACAGAATATCATTTATTTGGGTAAAAAATGAAATTACACAATGTCCTATGGAGGAAAGGAAAGAATTCTAAGGATTGACTGATTATGAAACAAGACAATCTCAAGTTAGTCCAAATTGAAACACGGGTGTTACAACAGAAACTACTCTTAAATTTTGCCCTAAAAGTTGCATGCCCTATCTAGCATCTGAAAATGGAGAGGTTTAGTTTGCTTGTTTGTTTGTTTTAACACTAGATATGTTAGTTTCTAAAAATAAGTCTTCAAATAGATACATGTTGAGATGTAACTAAGGTTACAAAGAGAGACAGTGCAGCCTGTCCTGAATAAGTCAAGACTTTATGCCCAGAGAAGGATCTTTTTCATGGAGAGAATGACTTGAGAGCCCCATGGACCCAACTCAGGGGTCATGATGAGATTAAACCATAAAGGAACATGAAGGGAAGTTAAAATCATAGTTAATTTTATTCACCAATAAGATGTGGGGCAAGTCTTGCAGAATTAGTTTTCTAAAGAATTAACACCTACTTAGCATTTAATTTAGTAGGGAGACAAAAAGTATTAGTTTGCATTTTGACATTTACTCTGATCCACTGAACTGCAATAAGGTTAACTTGTGTGAAAGTTACAGCCAAAGAATCCTGACACTTTCATGCTGAATCAGCAAAGCAGGTGAACTTTGGTTCCTAACATCAAGGTGTTTGGAAGAAGGGAAAGGGGAAAGAACAGATGTTGAAGAAGCCTATATATCTAATACTTAGCAGCCTCAGACTTTTAGAGATTTACTAGACCAAGCTTTATAAAATGATCTTACAGTTTTCATATTCGACATTTCTAATGATTATATTTGTGTAAATAATTTTGCCTGAGCTTTTATCAATATTATATGAATAAAACGTGTGCTTAGTGAAAAAGATTATTGTACTTTACAGATGCCTATTAGCCAATTCAAAATTTGCAACTTGGTAACTATTGTCATAAAGTTATAAAAGCTGATTTCAGGATGTTAAATGACTGAATTCTAAGTTTGAACAGTTCTCCAACTCAACTCCAAGTCACACCCATTTATGTTGTACCTTAACAAAATCAGACATCTTGGTTCCTTTGTTAAAAAGGAAGATGGAGCAGGGAGACATGAGAGGAGGAAACAGACAGAAGTTAGGACATTGTTGGCTAAGCAATTTGGAAATTTTATATTCTGGGATTGCCTCTGCCTGAGTGGCATAGCATAGACCTATAGATTGTTAGAGTGGACAAGTGGAAACAATGACAGGGCAGCAGTCCTCAGAGTTAAACACAGAAGAGTAAAGGGGCAAAGGAGAGGAGAAAAGAACGGCCACTGATGTGATTTTCCAGCAGTTAGACAAAAAAAAAGTAAATTCTAGAAGCCAACAAAGACAATTATCCTATGTTTTAAAAGCTATTAAACTGTGTTATTTAACAATGTAGTGTAATGTATTCTAACATATAAGAACATATTTCTTTGAGCAGAAATTTGCATAGACTATTCCATTTTATCTCATTAAAATTATCAACAAGTAATTTTAAAATTCTAATATACACTGCATATAAAGAAGCTGCCATGCAAAGCAAATTAGGCAGACATTCTCTGGCCTTCATGATCTTACATTTTAATGGGCAATAAATTAACAAAAAACCACAGGGTGAAAGTCAGTGAATGCTTGTATCTGTAGGAGTGTCCCTGCCCGTAGTCCCCATTGGCTGAAACCCAAACACAGGATTCAGGAAAAGCTGAAGAAACAAAGTACACTTCATTCTAGGTACTTATCTCTAAACAAAAAGCAAATGTAAGACTCTTAATTACCATATCTGGCTAGCCCAATAGTTGGGCAAAGAGTCCTATGTTGTATATTAACATTAAGAATGCATTCCGACAATTGTAATATCCCCAATGGAAATAAGTCAGTATATTAAGCTTGAGGCATTGTGATTCTGTTTTCTTCTGATTTATTTTTTTTTCAAACAGATTTTTCTACAAGAATCTCTGCACATCTGGACTGTGATATAGTTCAGTTGGTTGAAGCTAAGGTCATCAGACACCCTTTATTTTAATAAGATCTCAAGCTTCAAAAGAATACTCTCATGAGACGAACATTTCTAAATCAAAATCTTAGATAATATTAGATAACCAGAGTGTGCTCAGGTGGAAAGAAAGTCCCAAAAGAGAAAACGTGGGTTTAAGTTAATTGTCACTCTGTCGTAAAGCATTTTTCTTCTGTTGGGAAACAGCATTGGGGGCCTATAGAGATTTCTCTATGTTCATTTCTCACTTAAAATGGGCTGCCAACACTGACTCAAACTCTAAAGATTAACAATGTACACTCTACTTGACCCCCACCCAAAAGTGACAAGGAGAAATGAAAATGTCAGAACAGAATTTAACTATTGTGGGAAGGAAACTTATTGCCCTTAATGAAAAGACACAGGCATTTTATTTGCTAGAAGGAAATTGCAGCGACTGAAAAGATATAAATACAATTTGCTTAAACTACAGAAATAGTTAACTTAATTAGTTTGGAAACAGGAAATTTTGATGATTCTGATAAAATGTACTCTTTCCTGTTCTACAGTGCATAATTCAGTCTGCAATGATTTCCTTTATTACACGTATCAGCTGCAATCCTTTTATGCAGCTGACCCTCATTAATTAATAATTGTATGTCATGGGTAAGATGAGTCTCTAAGTCAGCCTCTTTGTCAGGCAGATTTAAGATCCATTAAGGTATATTTAACCCTGAGTGGGGAAGAGAAATAATTAGGATCGATGAGCTAGACATCAAGCACCTTGGAGTACTCAGGGCTGCAGTTGTCTGGGGAAAGTAAGCTGGGCTATATTTGAGATGCACTGACATTCTTCCTTGTTGAAGGGGAAAAAAAGCTAACCTCTACATAATACCAGGGGCATCAATATTTAATACCGATTTATGTTCAGTATTTTCACTGTGTCTTGCATGTAACTACATCAACTTTTTTAGGAAGGTGCAGCACGGTAGATAAAACTACATATTCAATTATGCATAACTTGGTTTCTTTTGTGTTGGTTGTTGCAAGCCCACTTGTTACTAAATGATATATTTTTAATTAGCTTTGTGTGCTTGGCACTCAGAAAGTTGCCTTGGGCTGTCTCTAGAGTGCTATTAGCCAAATGACCTGTTTCAGGTTATGTGCCTTTTTCTCCCTTAGGCAGGACAAATGACATGTATTTTATTCAAACATTAGTCTTCAAGGATATACATCAGTTTTATGTATCTGTCCCTAGCTCCTCCCCTTTACCATTGTTTTACCTGCTCTTCTTCTTTTCTATGGCTAATTTACTGGCTCATTTCCTGAATCCCTCATCCTTTCTTCTAGCTGGTGTTCCTACCATGATGCTTCACAAGTCTCAAGGATCTCTTTCAACTCTCTCTTTAAAATTACAGCTAGATAGAAGGAATAATTTCTAATGTTCTATACCCCTGTGGGGTGACTATAGTTAACAATAATATATTATGTAGTTTTAACTAGCTACAAGGAGGATATTGAAAATTCACAACATACACACACACACACACACACAAACGTTTGAGATGATGGATATGCTAATTATTCTGATTCCATAGCTGTAACATATGTATTGAAACTTCACTATGTACTCCATGAGTATGTACAATTATTATTTGTCAATTTAAAAAGTCAATGAAACAATCTCTTCATATAAAAGAACTTCAAGGACCAGAAATACTCTTTGACTAGTCATTTCTATTACTACCTATTTATACATGTAACCAATCTATAATCATATATTTGTATGCAGCATATATTATAAATAATTGAACAAGAAAATTTCTCTCTTAATGATAAGAGAATTTTATATCAGTGCTTGACACCATAAATGTTAATAAACTTACCATTGCCCTACCGTCACAACATCAAAATAAGGTTGTATGTAATATGTACAATTTTTGTGTATGCTAGTGTTTTCAAGAAATCAGACCATACCAAAGACATTGATCTACAAAGGGACTTAGAATATAGTCAGCATTCTTTGAGAAGCGAAAAGAACTTTATATTGTTACTAAAATCAGATTTCATCGAGCTAGTATTACTTGCTTCGATTCACCCGTTTGAAAGTACGTGTATTAGTCCATTCTCACATTGCTATAAAGAATACCCGAGACTGGGTACTTTATAAAGGAAATAGGTATAATTCACTCAATTCTGCATGGCTGCAGAGGCCTCAGGAAACTTACAGTCATGGTGAAATGCAAGGGAGAAGCAGGGAACTTCTTCACAAGGTGGCAGGAGAGCGAGAAGAGTGAGAGCAGGGGAAATGACTCTTTATAAAACCATCAGATCTCATGAGACTTACTCACTATTCATGAGAAAAGCATAGGAAAACCGCCCACATGATCCAACTACCTCCCACTAGGACCCTCCCTCTACACCTGGGGATTGCAATTCAGATTACAATTCAAGATGAGATTTGGGTGTGGACACAGAGCTAAACCATATCAATGTGTTATGGAGATGTAAGGCAAACGAGCGAGGCCTGGCGCGGCGGCTCACACCTGTAATCCCAGCACTTCGAGAGGCCGAGGGGCGCGGATCACGAGGTCAGGAAATCGAGACCATCCTGGCTAACACGGTAAAACTCCGTCTCTACCGAAAATCCAAAAAATTTAGCCGGGCGTGGTGGCGGGCGCCTGTAGTCCCAATAGTCCCAGCTACTCGGGAGGCTGAGGCAGGAGAATGGCCTAAACCCGAGAGGCGGAGCTTGCAGTGAGCCCAGATCGCGCCACTGCACTCCAGCTTGGGCGACTCCGTCTCAAAAAAACAAGACAATCAAGTAGCAACTGATCTGTGACTAATGGAAAGCCAAACGTAAATGAGGAAAAAGAATCAAGAACTGTTTTAAACACTGTTTATGGATTTGAGGGGCTTTTTCCCTAAAGCCAAGAGTGATTTTGTTCATAGTTTAGTGACCTCATACTCTTTTTTACACAGCACATAGAAAGACTGAGAAAACTCATGATAACAAATTTTGGATAAATGAATCAATGAGCAGCCTATAGTAGATCATTTGACAGGAAAACTGTGAAGCCTCCCCAAGCCTCTGTATACTCCAAGGCCCCACTCCAACTAAGATGCAAGAAAGAATACACAATTCTTGCTTTCTGTATTCCCACCATTTGAGACATTCATCTATTTATAAGTCAAAGCAGTACACTGCTGCTGAATGTCACTTTTCAAAACATACACCTCAGTGGAAAGATCCTGGGGAAAAAATGTTTTGCTTTAAGCATCTCTTATAAGCAAATTGGTATGGATTTGCTCATCAAATGAAATGATTAATACCTTAAAAGCCCCCCTTCCAATGGGAAGAGGGAGGGTTAATCTTTTCATATCGAGATGGCAATAGGAACCACTGGCCTCTGAGTCATGCCTTGGAAAAGCATTAACTTGATAATGTGAATACAGAACATGAAAGCAGCTTTTGAATAATATACCAGGAGTTGGAATGAACATCTATTAGTTAAGATGTGTAGAAGGAACTTTCTTATAACCTCATCATCACTTCATATTTCTATTTTCTCTAGTCTTTCTTTTTCTCTTTTCCACTGGGTTATATTTTTATTGTTTTAATACCAGGATTCTTCTTCATAAATCTTGTCAATTAGATATACAACAGAAAACTGTAAAGAAGGAAATAAGAACTAAATTATAATACTACTCAATAAAACATGTTAACAAGGTAATCCTGTAACTTCTTTCATTTTCACCAAATTTTTGGTAGGATAAATACAGAATTTCTGGGAGAAATGAAGTAAATATCTTATAAAGTAAACTTTTGCATGAGGAAGAAGTAGGTAACTTAGTTGTGAAAAATTTAACTTATCAATTTCATTTAACAATAATGTATTTAAAAATACTACACTTGTAGTAAAAATGAGTGCTTATTAAATCATGTATTCAAAAATATTTATAAAGACTCTATACAATGCCAGAACTCGCCTAAATATTGTGTCTAAAGAGACTACACCAATAAGCGTCCTGCTCTCATGGCACTTACATTCCACTGAGTTAAATAGAAAACAGCAAGTAAAAATTGAATATATTCTTCCAGATGATGATAAATAATACAAAGAAAATAAGGAATCACGTGACAGTGTCCGCATGAGGGTAAATTTTTAGAGGAGGAGGACATTTTAAGGGTTGCAATGTGGGAGTCAGTCTTGTAAAGACCTGGGCTGCTATGTTCTAGATAGAAGCGGTAGCAAGTGGCCTTGAGGCAGGAACCATGCAAAGTATGTTCAAATAAAAGGGGCCTTTGTGCCAGAAGTGGGAGAATTAACGGAAAAATTACAAAAACATGTCCAGTTACAACCTGGAGGACTTTGCACTTCCTAGTACAGAGGTTGGTTCCACTCTAAGTTTAATGAGAAGTTCTTGGGAGCTTTTTGCAGTTTATATACAGTTTCTACATCATGAAGTTGTGTGACTCCTATTCTATTTCATTTACACTAAAAAAGGCTCATAATGTGACTTGCAAGCTTACAATAAAATTTAATATTTTGGTAGACATTTGTCAAAGACTTGAACTATCTAGATTTATTATTTCTTCTTGAGTTTCTTGTTCTGTGTATTTTTGTTTTCTGAGAAGAAAGCAAGGGTGAGAAGTTTGGAGAAAGAGATTGTAGAGATAGAAAAATTGGAATAAAATTATTGGCATTGTGATAAAGATTCTGATTTGGATTTCTTCCCTGAGTTTTTCTTTTGGTTTCTAATGGGAAAAATGGGAGAGTGTGAGCTCATCTGTATAAATGCCAAGTTTGATTTGTTTTTCCTGTAAATCACACATAACTATAATCAGGACTTATGTCATTCTTGCATATATATTTTTCTGTCTCTGAACAGACAGAAATGATGAATTTTGGGATTGACAGAATACAACTTTTAGCAGGAAAAAATAAAATGGTTAGTAGAAAATAGAGTTAGGAAGACAAGAGGGCTTAAGAATGAAAAGAAAATTGTTTCAAAAAGGTATACCATCTTATTTAGGATTTTGTGGGCAAGAATCAGCTTGTTAATAAATATATGGTGCAATTAAATAACCTGAAGTTTAGGTAATTTTAGGTAATGGTTGAAAAATATGTTTTAAATTTTTGTGTAAGTGACTTGTTTTTCTTTTTTTTTTTTTTTTTTTTTTTTTTTTTTTTTT
>NW_012114633.1:896478-899659 GCF_000951035.1 Colobus angolensis palliatus
CCTGAGCACAAGGCCCCTCTGGATGGTGGTCTTCATTTTCTCTGTCAGGTGCTCCACACTGGACTGGAAAAGAGCATTTTGTTAATCAGACAATAAACTTCTGCCAAGCACCTACTGTGTGCCAGGCCCTGCAGGGTGGGAAGTGCCAACCACGCGTGGTGGTGGCGAGCACGGCCAAGGAGGCTGCAAGCTCTCATGGCTCGGGTCTCGGGGAGCCTCCCCTAGGCAGGGAGAACACGTCTGCAGCGATGAATGCCCAGCGCAGGGCACGGTGAGCAGCCCTCACGGGGGCCACTTGAAACGCCTTCCGGAATCAACACGGTCCCTGTGAAGACGATAATACCGTGACTGGCCTAGTGCTCATTCATGGCTCTATTGCTCCTTATTTATTTTCATGACGATGTTCTCTCGGCGCTCTCAGAGGAAAAGAGCGACCTGTGGCCTTTCTATGGAATCTCCTGTGACGACCTGATGAAGTGTCTGACCAAAGAATTTTGTAGACTCTCCAAGTGACTTGTTTTTCTAAGACCACCAGAGCGAGCACAAAAGAACCAGCAAGTAGGCAAAGGTCAGGAGCAAAACTGCAAGTTTATTTTGGTAACCTAAGGTGTGGGGAAGAAGTCTGTGGGCCTCCGGCAAAGAAGGCCGACAGAGTCCCCCCTTCGTGGGGCTCTCGGGCGAGGTTCCTGCATCCCGACTTCAGTGGGGCTGGAGGAAGACCGCTTGACTTACTGGCGGAGAGCGGCTTTTCTAGGAGTGGGAGGGCAATAGGCGGGGCACGGGCCTGTCGGGGGCGTTCCGCAGGTGCGACCAGGTAAATGTTGGTCTCTTTGGATTGACGTCACCTGGTGCATGCCCAGTTGGTCTGCACCTTCCCGGGTCGCCGGCTGCATTTTCGCGCGCGCCGGGGGGGAAAAGTTGGGAGGGGGGATGAAGAACCTGGAAGTGCACCATCTTGCCTCCCTTCGTCCAAACAGTAAGTATAATAAAGTTTCATTTTTCCTTAAATACATGAATGTGGGTGAAGAATGTGAGAAAAGGGGTGAAGAAAATAGCCCTGACAAAGGTGACAAACTTAATACACTGAAGATAGATCACACTGACCTTACGACATTTGCAAAGGTCATTTCAGAATATAGATAAAATATTTAGAAGGCCATGGGACTTATATAGCTAAATTATGGGAATTCTAATTCTTACACGGACAACTTAATTTTTAATCTTACATTTATAAACTTGTTACAGTTTATTTATTTATTTATTTATTTTTTAAATTCTAGGGAGGAGTCCAAGTACAGTAGTAGATTACTGCCGAGACCAGTTCGGTCAGGGAGACCCTAACCCAGCAGCACTAGAGGAATTAAAGACACACACACAGAAATATAGAGGTGTGGAGTGGGAAATCAGGAGTCCCACAGCCTTCAGAGCTGAGAGCCTCTAAAGGACATTTACCCAAGTATTTATTGACAGCAAACCAATGATAAGCATTGTTTCTATAGATTACAGATTAACTAGAAGTATTCCTTAGGAGCAACAAAGGGATGGGTCAAAATAAAGGACTGGGTTTGGCTAGTTACCTGCGGCAGAAGCATGTCCCTAAGGCACAGATGCCTCATGCTATTGTTTGTGGTTTAAGAGTGCCTTTAAGCAGTTTTCCGCCCTGAGTGGGCCAGGTGTTCCTTGCCCTCATTCAGGTAAACCCACAACCTTCCAGCATGGGCGTCAGGGCCATCATGAACCTGTCACAGTGCCGCAGGGATTTTGTTTATGGCCAGTTTGGGGGCCAGTTTATAGCCAGATTTTGGGGGATCTGTTCCCAACAGATTACTGTACTAGAAATCATACAGTTTTGCTGTCTAGGTTCTGCTCCAAATGTTATGTAACTTCAATGTCATAGAATTGACTAAATAATCTATAATGTCTTTTCCACCTTATATATATAATGTATTGACTGCATAATCACAAACTGTACATAATTTGAAGGAGTATTTTTGTAATACTCATTATTCTGGTTAGATTATAAAGTTGTTTCATTTTGCAAATATATTAATAGAAACTTACTCTGAATATAGAAAGATGAAAATTCTCCTGACATTTTACCTTAGCTCATACTTTGAACCCATACAGTTTACAAAACCGAAGCTACTAGCAAGAGCTATACAAGATCAGTTTGATGTGGACTTCTTAGAAATACAGTCCCTCTGATCCCCAAAAGCAGACCTGTGAAGTAATTTGAAATAATCTAGTCTTCAGAATTCAGAAACCATATGTATTTTAATGTAAAATGTGGGAGGTGATTCTGATGGTTAATCACGTTAATTTAAGGTTCTCATCAAATCATTATGGTCATTAATACTTTTAAAGGGCACCATGTTCTCTGAGGACATTGGAAAGTCTTGCAGTTCATAGTAAGGAGTTTGTCTCTGAGAACATTGCTAATTATTACAGAGACAGAAAAGGGAGCTAAATACACTGAGCAGGTGAGGAACAGGCACGCTGTGTTGGGTGCTTCCAACCATGCTTTGAAGTCTATATAATCAGCTCTAATTTACATATAATAAATAGAGTTCAGGAAAGATCAACAATTTTTCCAAAGTTTCAGAGTTAGAAAGGGTCAGAAATGGCATTTGAAATGCGTCTGTATAACTTGTTTTACTACCTAGCACTTTAAAATTAGAAAGGACTTTGGGGCTTTTGTAGTCCAGCTTTCCACCTGCTACTGGTGTGTCTTATATGATGATCATGAGGGTTTATCAGCCAACCCTCCACTGCAATAAAATAAAATAAAGTCCTCCCCACCCTTGATATCTTCACATATCCACATCGTGAAGATCCATATAAACAAAGAATCTTCATAAATTGGAAAACATAGCATCGTATGTGATTCATTTACATTATCAATATATAATTGCAATGGAATTCTAATAAAATAATCATAACAAGTTTGTTGATAAAGCATTGGTAAAAGGTTAATTCATTATTTAAAGACAAAGAATGTTATATAGTTGAAGAATCAAAAGAAACATAGAAAAAAATTCAAAAACAGTGAAAATATTGAAAGCTAATTTAAACAATCTGTGTGGGGATTTTTTTATGGCAAACAAAATGCCAATAGGAAGGATGGGGATAGATGGAAGGAAGGAAGGAGGGAAGGAAGGAAGGGAGGGAGGGAGGGAGGGAG
>NW_012114633.1:901834-908266 GCF_000951035.1 Colobus angolensis palliatus
AATCTGCCTTTGAACCTACAGATTTTAGGAAATGAGACTCTTGAAAAATCAAGCATTAATATTCCTAGCTACAGTTGTTTGGGACATAATTAGAATGATCCATTCTTTGAAAGTTTGTAAAATTTGCTCACACAACCATCTGGGCCTAGTCCTTCCTTTGTGAAAGATTTTATTTTACTAGAGATTTTATTTTTTTCGTATTATAGTACTTCTTAGATTTTCTATTTTTTCTTGATTCTTGAGTCAATTTTGGTACCACTTAGTAGGGTGCTTGGGCTCAGAACACATCAGTCAAAGAGAGAAGAAAGGAAGGCAGGAAGGCAGGAAGACAGGGAGGAAGAAAAGAGGGAAGGAAGGGAGGGAGGGAGGGAGGGGACAAAGAAGGAAAGAGAGAAGGAAGGAAAGAATGAGAGAAGGAAGGATGGAGGGAGAGAAAGATGGAGAGAGAGAAAGAAGGAAATGAGAAAGAGAAAGAAGGAGAGAAGGAGGGAGGGAAAGAGGGAAAGAGAAAGAAGGAAAGAAGGAGGGAGGGAGAGGAAAGAGGAAGGGAGAGGAAGGAAGGAAGGAGAGTGGGAGGGAAGGGAGGGAGGGAGGGAAGTGAAGGGGGAGAGAAGGAGGGAGGGAGGGGAAAAACAATTCTAAATAATGCCTACATGTATCCAAAGAGCATTCTTAGTTATTCTTGCCTAGCCAATGAAAGTTGAAGAATCCTATTACCTCTCCCCCAGCTGCTCATTGTTTTTCAAGTTGGAACTTCACTATTATTGCTACTGGCAGAGAAAACCTACCGTTATAAAACCAAAATGAAAACAAACTAACTACAAATTCTGACCCTTCCTAAGACATGCTCCTGTCCCTTTCTGCTGGTGGTAGCATAACACAGTGATACTACCTGGTGGAATCCTGAAGATCAAACCTCTGTGGTTCAGACTATGCCTCTCATTCTGATGCTGCCATCACTACTGAAATTGAAACCTTAATGGAGAACACAGTGGCTTTTTATGAGCAAGAAATGATATTTCTCTCAGTATACTTATTTATAAAATTAATTTCGGTATTACAACACAGACATTCCCAAAAGACATATGCCTGGAATGTCAGGAAGCTTGGGTCAGAAAGACTTTGGGTCTCAGAGGTACTGCAGTCTCAGAACTACAATTCCATTTTGACTCCGGTCTGCAGTGGAGAAGTCATCTGTCCTGCTCTCCTGGTGAATTCTGTTTTATCAGTTCTGTAACCTTTTCTTGGCAACAGCCCTGATAGAGGCTGTTTCAGCCATCTGACATGTTTTAATAACTTTGAAACTCTCACACAACTGGCCAGCATTTCCATCAATTTTCCCCAAAGAAGCTCTTGCACATATGTATCATATGTAGGTTAGTCCAAATTCCTCCTAATAGTATATCAATCTTCATAATATTTTAATATATGCATTAGAGAAATGGAGAGGTGGTTCCCAGTGACCCTGATTCAGTCAAAATCTTCCATTATGTAAACAGAAAGTATAATTAAGGTCAAGTATATTTATGAAGTCAAATATAAACCAAATAAGAACACAGGTTCTTAAAATTAGTGTTTTTGTTTAAGAGACAGTAAGTGTAGCTAAATATCATTGCTTTATATGGAAAATTATTGGTTGATGATACATGACCATTGGGTGAGAAAATATAATTTAAAAATAACTCAGCAAAACAACGTAAGACACAAAAATATCAGATATTTAGAAGTATAAAAAAATCCAGGGTTAGTTGAGGGTGGCTCATCACCATAATTGAAAAAACAAGAAAATGTTATAAAAGTTTGTTTAAAAGACTCATTATAGACTCATGATAACAAAAAATAAATATTTTAGGAAAATATGGTAGAAAAGGGAGTCAGGACATATGAAAAAGCAGTTAGGGGAATTAATATTCACAGTCAAGTTTCAAAGTTAGTAGTTTCAAAAATAGTTAAAAATAGCAATAAATTAATTATAATTTTCATATATTCCTTTTTTACATCGTAATAATAATTTTTTAAAACTTTCAATATATGATTCTGGTTAATAAGAATACTGAGATAGCTTACAAAATGGGCTTTAAAAGATTTTTATATTTATTAAGTAATAAAAAACACTTTTGCGGGATTATGTGAGCAGGCTCTCCGACCCGGGTTTTATTAAACATACTTTTGACTATTTCAGTTGAGCACCCTTTTCTGAAATTAGGTTATTTTCAGGTTCACTCAGCAAATTTGTATCCAATTGATTTGCACACTTTAGGCTTTTAGCTCAGCCTATCTTAGTATTAGGTCTATGGGTGGGTCGGGGTATGAGGGCTGCCATAGTTTCCTGTGAGAGCCTTTGCCTTTACACAAATGATAAGCCTTTTGCCACTCTGCCAGGTCTGGTTGAAATTAGCCTCTGGGATCAGAAGTTATTAGTGGGAAAGGATAGTGCAAACTGACATAGTGATTTTATAATTCTATTGTCCTAGGAAAGTAGGCTAATGAGGGTTGACTGGTGCAAATAAAAATGATCATGAAATGCTCCAGGCACCACACCACTATAAATAGTGAAGAGAAACAGCCTATAAAACCTGTCCTGCTGCCACTGATGCTGGGCTGATAAGGTGAACCCAGCCCAGTTAGAAAGGAGAATGAGATAATCCTCTCCCCCTGTTATTTGTCCTCTTAATCCCTTTGACACTGAGATGATCTTCAACACAGTTTTTTTTTTTTTTTTTGGAATAAATGTTTGTCATATACTACTAAAACATTTTCTCTTTCTGTTGTTTTCTTGGATAATTCAACATATTTACTTTCCTTATACATGACTGTAAAAACAACTTAGAACTGAAGTTGCCTGAGTAATTTCCATCTAGCAGAGGCAATGTTAAGAAGGTGTCTAGTGAATAAGATATCTTCTGACAACAAATAATTTTAAGATTAGATGAGTAATGTCAATGCTTAGGAGGTGCTAAGACCGAATCAGATTCCCCCAGTTTGTAGCATAAAACTACACGGAGGTGCTTTTGTTCAAATACCCTGCATTCTTTGAATTTTATTAGCAAATTGCATACATACTTGCAGCATGCCCTATCAGGTTCTGGGAGTACAAACACACAGAAAGCCAATAGGAGGAAACAAAAAGTTCAGATGAAATAAAAAGCTCACTTCCATAGCTTTGTATATATATTAGAAGGGACAAGACAAATCAATGAGAAATAATGGATTGGTTAATGGATAGTGTCACCAAAACTGGTTAACTATTTAGAGAAATGCAAAAGTAGATTTCTATCCAATATCACACTCAGCATTGGATTCTGATTCAATGATGTAGGCAAAATGATTAAGCTAACGTACAAAAATGTAGGAGTATGAAAGAACTTCAAAAGTACTCAGCAACAACTTGATGAATTTAATTATATCCAAGAAGTAGGAATTTCCAATTACTCTCTTTAGTAGGCAGGAGAGACTTTTATGTAGGCTACTTCAGATACCTGATACGTTTTACAAACTTAGGACCCGTAACACAACTAGTCAGCATCCTTCTCAATTCCTTCCATGAGACATATTGTTGAAATATAAATTATCCCACTTCTTTCTAACAGTGTAGCCTTCACGTATTAATAGATATATTAGGGGAATGGGGAAAATAGCACTGGTGAATTTAAAAGATGATATACTGGAAGAAGATATGTGGAATGCCTAAAACCAACAAGGAACCTATGTCTAGAAAAAATGCAACACCGTTGCAAATCAACGAGTGAAATTATAGAACAGGAAATTTGAAAGGCAAACAAGCATATAGAGAAATGATCAGGCTGGACACAGTGGTTCATGCCTATAATCCCAGAACTTTGGGAAGCCAAGGTGGCAGGATCACTTGAGGCAAGGAGTTTGAGACCAAACTGAGCAACATAGTAAGATCCTGTTTCTACATATATATATTTTTTTAATTGGCCGTGTGTAGTGCGGAGTGCCTATAGTCCTAGCTACTGGAGAGGCTGAGGTAAGAGGATTGCTTGAGCCCAAGAGTTCGAGATTACAGTGAGCTATTATTGCATCACTGCACTCCAGCCTTGGAAACAGCATTAGACCATCTAAAATAAAATAAAATAAAATAAAATAAAATAAAATAAACATATGCTGAAATTTGTTAGAAATCAGATGAATGCAAATTAGGACAAGGACATATCAGTTTAAACCTTTTCTGCTAGCTATAATTAGAAAGCTGGATGATGTCAAGTGTTGAATGGAGACACAGGCTTAAGAATCCTCACAACCATAAACCGTGGGATTATAAATTGGTATAGCCAAAGAGATACATATGCTATTAGGTAGCAATTCTGCTCTAGCTTCATGTCCCCCTAAAATTACTACACAGGGCTATAAGGGGCATACATGAAGATGTTCATGACAGTGCTGTTCATGGTGGTACAAAAATAGAAACAATCTGAATATCCATTTCTGGAGGAGTGGGTAGACAATATGTAGTAGATGCATGCCATGCCACAGTGAAATGATAATGTCCCAGGTATACGTATAACAAAATATAGACCAAATAGAAATATGGTTTGGTGTAAAATTATAAAATAGTACATAATAATTAGAACAATATGTAACACAATACCACTCATGTATGTTAATTATATAGTCAAACAAAAGAGTACACATTTTTCAAAATCACAAAGCAACAACAAATATACTGTATTTATATTGGAATGGTTGCCTGTGAAGTGGAAAGGGAATGGCTATAGAGATTGGTAATAAAGGGAACAGAAAATTGTATCAATATGTTAAGTATTCAAGACAAAATCCTTGTCTAAGACAATGAAAATCATGCACAGTGTGTGAGAAATATGATTAACTAAACCAGGTGTGTCCAGGTCTCGTCTAGTGACACAAAAAAGTATTGTCTCCATTTTCTTGACCCTTGTGTGGAATCTCTGACTTTCACACGTTTTCATAGAGTTAGTAAAGAAGCAGTTTTCCATTTGGATAGAGATGGGGAAAGATTTTGTAGTGCTGTTATCCATTTCCACTGTGAAGTGATTAGATTCAATTTGGATTTCTACTGTTCATTCCTCTATGAAGCTCATTTTCCTCAACTAGTTACCTGAAATCTACCCTCCTGAACCCCAATTTTGGCCTCAACAATTGTATAAAGAATTTTCTGTGGGCACAAAATCCTTTGTAATTAAAGCAGTCAAATACTGAATCTATTAAAAAAAAGAAAAAAGTCAGAGTGCCAGGACATGCTGGTAAGAGCAGTCACAATGCACTTCACAAGCACAATAGCCAACTGCTTACATTACAGCAAGCACTGCTAGATTTTCTTTACAGTGGAAGGATTTGGCATTAACAAATCATTAAGCAGGCACATGTGTTCATTCTTGTGGAGACTCAGCAATCATCTCTGGAAATCTGCCTCAGAATATAACTTTTTCACTTTAACCTTGGTTGAATTAGAAATCAGAAACCTCAAGTTTTTTTTCACCATTCAAAATTCACTAGCCATGCAGTTTTGAAAGCTATGTAAGCATTTCTAAGTATGTTTGTTTTCTTTTAGTATGCATTTTGTAATACTGTGATTGCCTACATAATAGAATTTGAACATATGACCTCTTGGTCCTTTAATTGAGCTGATTGGAATGAAATGATTATATAGTACATATTCAATCCCTCTTTTATGGAGATGGATTAATACTTTACTTTTATAGACTAAAAAAAAAAAACACGCACATCTTAATTGCTACAGAAAAAAAGTTTTGCAAAATCACCACATCCAACTTTCTCAGTAGTTTAGAAATGAGAATATTGAGTATCAGTGAGGTTCAGTGTCTTGCCAAGATCTCACAGTTTATAGTGTTGGAGCTAGGACCAGAAGCTGAGTCTTTTTTTACTCCAGATGAGTGTATGACTTCTAAATCAGCTCTATAGTTTTGTAATTGGACGACTATGCTATCTGACCCTAGAAGCTAAAAAAATTTGTCCCCTACACATGAAAATCCCAACATTAGAGTAATTAATTAATGAAAGAAATGGAGTGTTGTTTATATAAGGAAATATTAAAATGCATGTTGTTATCATGGGCTTTTTTTGATAGACACTAGTGGAAATTACTTTATCAGTTTAGCAAATAACTATCTTAGGTCTTACAGACAATTGTAAGGCAGACTTCTATCTGTGAAAGGCAGCATGGCATTAGCAGTGCTGGATGGGAACATTTGGAGGACTAGCAACTTCTTAGATGATGAATCGCCTGGTCATGAGGGCTGGCAGAGAGAGAGAGAGGAAAGAAGAAAGAAGAAAGAAAGAAGGAAAGAAAAGAAATAAAAAGAAAGAAAGAAAGAGAGAGAGAGAAAGAAAGAAAGAGAAAGAAAGAAAGAAAGAAAGAAAGAAAGAAAGAAAGAAAGAAAGAAAGAAAGAAAGAAAGAGGAAGGGAGGAAG
>NW_012114633.1:908624-924303 GCF_000951035.1 Colobus angolensis palliatus
GAAGGAAGGAAGGAGGGAGGGAGGGAGGGAAGGAAAGAAGAGAAAGAAAGAACAGACATCAAGACAGGAGAATGCCAGGGGGAAAAAAGTTCTCCCAAATTTGCATTTCAACAAGCAGTCAGAGTCAGGAATGTATTTGAGCTTTCCTTGCTGCAGGTTTCCTTGTATAAAGTCAGCTCAATAATAAATTTAAACAATACTCTTGTGCCATAGAAATAATATGCAATAAATTTTGACAACTATGAAGCAAAGCACTTTTGGAATTAAGGCATATTTATGGATAATTGTTCCTGTTTAATGTAAATATCCCCAGAAGACTTCACTGTGAAAAAAATATTCAAAAGATCAGTTAAGATTTTTAGCATTGGATTGGTTTCATTATGTTTAAATTCAATTAGGCTATTTTAAATTAAATTTTAACATGATACAGATTTTTAACTTTCTATAGTATTTGTGATTTTTAAATCCTGCTTTCATTTGTATATCATTTATAATCAGTAATTAATAAATTGTTAGGTAATCATGTTTTAATTTGGGTCCAAAATTACATAGAAAATAGTGTGCACAGCTACACTCTCTTCCTTCACAATGTCTGTGAAAATTCTAACATTTTGTCCAATGTACAAAAAATGATGTGGCAATATCTTTGCTTACAGTATGTGAATTGCTGGGATATAAGGCTGATATTCAAACTTCCAGAGTCAAGAAGGCATAGTCCACAGGAGAAAAGAAAATCTGTGCTACTTAAAGTGTTTGCGTCAACTAACTGCAGGCTCCAGAAGATAAAATCCTTAAAATATATCCTGTAAAAAAACTGTAATTCTAAACTTGCCTACAAACAGTCTTCTTAATCAGCCAAAGCACAAATTCACACAAAATGTTTTTAATTTTATAATATTTTGCAATATTTTTTGCTCCTTTGCATTGTTATAAACAAAATGTTTACATTTATATTCTAATTTCTAAGATTTATTAGGTTTTTCAAGCAAAGAAAATAATTTTTAGAGTTTATGATATTTTATAGATTTGTGATGTTATCTTAGCATAGATTTGAATTTTGAATTACATGGACATTGTGAAAAGAGAGTGCAGCTGTTCATGGTTTTCTATGTAATTTTTGACCCAAATTAAACATGATTACCAAAAACTTAGTAATTACTAAGTATAAATAAACAATGTAAAACTGAAAACAGGATTTAAAGAATCACAAATTTTATAGAAAGTTAACAATCTGTGCCATGCAAAAATTTAATTGTAAATAGTTTAATTGAATCTAAACATGATGAAACTAATCAGACACTAAAAAATCTAAACTCATCTTTTGAATCTTTTTTTTAGAGTCGTCTTCTAGGGATGTATGTACTAAATTGGAACTACTTTTTAAGTCCTGAAAAATTGTTTGTTAAAGCATAGCTCTAAGCCTTAGACAGGGCCACTGCTAGACTGTACAAATTAAAGAAAAGAGTATGCATTGCTCAGTTGGAATTATTCACCAAGATGCTTGTCTTTGCAAGCACAACACGGACTGGATTTTAATTGTCACTCATCCACTTGCTTGGACACTCTTGTGAAAGGAAAAACTAGTACACTCATATGTGATAGCCCTGCCTTAAAATGTTTACTGCAATGAAAGAGACAAAAGCTGTTAATTTGCTGCCTTACCACTCTCAATCAGTCAAGAAAACTGCAATCATGCAATTCTTCTCCATGTGAAACTTTTGCTAGATTTCTTATTCAAAAACAGAGACAAAACATGGAGAGAATAATTGATAAAAAATATATATATATATCCATCATAACCATGAGCTACCTCATCCATGAAAGTGTAAAATCCAGTGCACGTCTACGAAAAGGAAAATATTTTCATGGCACCCTCTTGATTCATTAAACTCCCTCCTCCTTACAGGGTTGGTACCTGCCTTCTGATAAGATTTACTGATATTATTGTGCAATTTACAAATGTAGCCATCTTAGGAACCTCTCAGTTCTTTCTAAATTTATGTAAGGAAGGAATTTTTTGTTTGTTTGTTTCTCTGAAAACAAACAAGTAAATACAAAGCAAAACAAAAACTCTCATAAACACATTTCTTAAAACTATTTTAAAAGAATACCAAAGAATAATATCTTTATGACCACATACATTAACCAAAAGGGACACTGAAATATATGACGAGTTATCAATGTGTAACACCTTAGTTTCCAATCTTCCTTCCTTCATCTCACTTTCAATAGATTTAAAATATAAGCTTGAAAATTCTGATGTATTTGCTACTGAATATTCTTACACCTTAGTAGCAGAGACCAGGTGACAACTAGTTTTGAACAGTATACTGAGTAAGTAAAATGTGGATTGGCATTAAGAACAAAATTGGTCTGGAACTGTGATTCACACTTGTAATCCCAGTATTTTGGGGGAGCTGAGGTGGGAGGATTGTTTGAGCTCAATAATTCAAGACCAGTCTGGGCGACACAGGGAGACCCTGTCACTATAAAAAAATTGTTTAATGTTATCCATGTGTGGTGGCGCATGCCTGTGGTCCCATCTGCTTTGGAGGCTGAGGTGGGAGGATTGCTTGAACCAGGGAGGTCGAGGCTGCAGTGAGACATGATATTACCACTGTACTCCTGCCTGGGTGACAGAGGAAGACCTGGTCTCAAAAAAAATGAAACAAAACAAAGTAAAATTAATTCAATTTTTTAAAAATGATTTTTTCCATTTTTGAAAGATACAGCATACAGTTTCATGCATGTTTTAAGCAATAGTGTAACTACACATCTTTTTTTTTTTTTTGAGATGGAGTCTCGCTCTGTCTCCCAAACTGAAGTGCAGTGGCCGGATCTCAGCTCACTGCAAGCTCCGCCTTTCGGGTTCACACCATTCTCCTGCCTCAGCCTCCCGAGTAGCTGGGACTACAGGCGCCCGCCACCTAGCCCGGCTAATTTTTTTGTATTTTTTAGTAGAGACGGGGTTTCACCGTGTTAGCCAGAATGGTCTCGATCTCCTGACCTCGTGATCCGCCCGTCTCGGCCTCCCAAAGTGCTGGGATTACAGGCTGGAGCCACCGCGCCCGGCCAACTACACATCTTTATTTGTACTTCTCAGAAGATATTGCCCTCAGTTACTCTTCAGGACACAGTCAAAAGTAGACAGCAATGTGCTCTTTTCTGTGTGCTATTTGGACTGGCCTCTGTCAAAGTAATCAAATAAATGATATTTCTTTGCAGTATACAGCTAGGTACACTCAGCCAAAATTTGGCTTTTGTTCTGATACTCCATGAGCCCCATCAAATGATGGATTGGTAAATTACTCTCTTCCAGCAAGTGCTGAATGATCTACTGGCTCTTTTTTCTCTTGTCCTACAAGTATTTCTGCACAAATACAAGTGCAAGTAGAGTAGAGACAGCAGTCCTGCCACATGCATAAACTTACATCATGCCAATCTGTATCAAAACATGCCATGCCCATCTTCTTAAATGTAACAATGATTTCTTTTTTTCTTTTAACTGAGTCTTCCTTCCAGTGATGCTCAACTCCAGTATTTTCTCCATACCACAGCTGGGGTAATGGTGGAGACAGAACAAAGCAGATGATTTGAAGAGATACTTAGAAAGTAAAATATATAGAGCCAGAAAATTGATTCAATATGAAGATGTCTATTTGAAATACTGCTCATTGAAAAGTATTTTAACATTTTTCAAAGAATGTATAAATGACATAAATGTTAAATACACTAAGCCTAGACACACTGTCCATTAGGAGCTCATGTATTTAAATAGGAGAACCAGTTAAGGGAAATCTTGGGAATAGATTTGATATGAACTGAAGAGAGGAGAGAAAGGAAAAAAGAAGCTGAAGGTCACCCTAATTTTCCTGAATACATATGTTTATAAAATAATGGACGGTGGTACTTCTGAGATAAAAAGGACTAGAAGAGGACAAGGTCCAGACTTGATTTAAATATGTAGTGTTAAATAATATTTTTAAAAGGTAAAAAAAAATCACAACTCTCATACAGATATGAAATGAACAAATGCCAAAGAGTCTATTTAACACATACTAATTAATGAAGGGACCAGTAAGATGTTATAACTAGTACGAAGGAGCATCCCAAAGCGCAGACATATACAGTGCATTTAGGAAGGTTGAGGAAGGTTGAAATGAAGTTGCTTAGAAGATGCAAAGCATCCACCTCCTAAGGGGAGAAAGGAAGTCAATTGTACTTGAGGCAAAATTCATTTGCATGTCTAGGGACAAGAAGAATTTGCTTTGCAATCATTCATCCACATCTTACAGATTCATAAACCTCAGAGATTATGAAAGGTGTAGAGATACCAAAGAATCAGAAGGGTGTGTTAGATAACATTTAATTTTTCATTGAAGATACTCAATAATCTTTTTTATCCATGTTAAAATGTTTCACAATTTTTCCACAGAGAGGTGATTTAGAGACAATCACATGGAAATACCAAGTAAATCATCTAGGATTGAGACCACTTCTATCAAATACCTCTCCATACTAAGAAATCAGTCAAATTTGCTTAAAATAAAAAGCAAAATATAAAAATAGAGAGCTTTTTAGAATTCTAATCTCAACCAATTGGAAAAACACTTATTCCTTATATTTTTATTTTTTAAAGAGGGACCACTTAAGTGATCTTTCTACTTTGCAAAACAAAGAATAAATTATTCTTGATACAAAAAAAATGAACAAGAGTAAAATTAGGCCATTCATTACATTCTTTTTTTGTTTGTTTGGTTTTTGGTTTTTGATTTTCTTTTTTGCTTTGCTTTTCCAGGCCCAACAGAAGCTTATGTCTGGTTCAAATATCTTTCAAAAGATGAAACATACATCTTTCTGAATAATTTACTCTGAAATGAAACAAAGTGAAAAAAGTATTGTTATGAGAAATATTCATCAATTGGAATGTGTTTCAGAAAAGGGAGACTCTGAAGGAAAAATTTGAAGGGGTGATTTGTAGTATTTGATTTGTGTTGGAAGTCACTCACATTTAGATGATCTCAAATGCTGAACCTAGTATGTGTTTGTTCTTTCTTTATTTTAAATGCTGTAACTTTTTTTATACATTATGGCCTGAAGGGATTTTATCAAATACATTAACCTTTGAGATGCATGGTGTTATCTTTCTAACACACAGGTTTTCTTGGAATAGAAAGAGTGCTGAAAACTATTCAGAGGTGTCAATGTCACTTCGGTACACCTCACCCTCAGACGTCCTGACAGCTGCCAAGCCATAGCATTCTAAAGGAATCAAATTCAGCATAATACTGGCACCAAAAATTAACAAGCACCTTGATGTTGTGTTCCAATGTTAAGTCCTAGAGAGCATTTCCAACATGGTCAAGTGACCTTGTCTTTACTTTCCCGTTTCCAAAACAATGGCACTAATAATTACAGCATGCCTGCTGCAGAATGATAGTGATTAATAGTCTTACGTATGGGCCATGGATTTAGTCATAAATGTATTGAACTGGATTTTATTCAATTCAGTTGGTATTCAGTTCTAAAGAATGATGAATTAATCTAACCCTGAAATGAATTTCTAAGAAGCTACCTGCTGTGGTTTGTCTGTGTCCCTCTAAAATTCATATGTTGGAATTTATCCCCAAGGTGACAATATTATGCATAGGGTCTTTGAGGTATAATTAGGTGGTGAAAGCTCAGCCCTCGTGGTGGGATTAGTGCCCTTATAAAAGGATTTGAAGAAGATATTTTGACCTTTTGCTCTTCAGTCACTTCTGCTGCATGAGCACACATCATTTACGCCTCCGGAGGACAGAGCAACAAAGCACCATCTTGGAATCGTGCCACGCTTGTATGCGCCACACACCGAATCTGTTGGTGCCTTCATCTTGGACTTTCCAGCATCCAGAACTGTGAGAAATACATTTCATTGTTTATAAATTACTCCGTCTGTGCTGTTTTGTTATAGCACCAGAAACAGTCTGAGACACAGCCTATGAAAAGTTATTTTTAAAACAAGTGTTAACTAGTCTCGGTAACATTTATTTCCCAGCTTTGATTATCCAGAACACTTTTATCATGATTTTTATACTTGGATCTACTAGCTGACATTCATAACTTCATTTCCAAAAAGTAGTACTGTCAGAAAAGTTGTCACGTGTCATATATTCTTCTTTTTGCCAGCTTTCTCCTTTCTCTTCTCATAGCCTTCAATACTCAATTTTACTCATATTTTATCATTTTAAATGAATCATCATTTATGCTGCATTGGGATGGACTCCGACTGAATAAATTACCTGTAAGTTAAGTGAACAGGCTTGACCTGATCACTTATCTTGAAGCAATTGAATGTTGATATGTGCCAGCTTTGTTGTTTCACTTTCCTCACTTTTTCTTTCACTTTAATATATTACATATATATATATTTAATATATTACAGATATATTACAGAGATATTTAATATATTACAGATATATATATATATATACACACATATATAAAAATCTGAAACCAGACTTAATCTCTAACAGGGTTGTCTTTTATTATTCTGTGGGTACAAATTTCCATGTATTCATTTAAATTCTCAATAATTTCTTGCCCACAATCTGACACGTGCTTCAGTGGACTTCCTAATGACTGTAACTGCACAATTCTGCTACCCAAATTGCAAGCTGTTTTTTGATGTGCACTTGCCCATGTTTCTAAACTGATGCTCAATTAGCTCATCCTACATTCCTCAAAGACTTACTTTATTTCTCTCCTTTCACTCTTTTTGAAGCGCAGATGTGCTCTGTGAATCAGAGTTTTCATATAACTCTAGATATATACAGTGTACCATTGTACCATGCATTCTCCTGCTCTTTTGAGGGAGGCTCCTCTCTGGCTAGTCACATATATACATTCACACATGGATATTTCCTCTAGTCAGTTTAACATGCCTATAAATTTGCAGTGGTTGTGAGGGATCTGATTTCTTTTCTGCTTTATGGGTTATCATTATCTAGCTGGCACAAAAACCAATTGAAGACACATTTCCTCAATGTCCTAATTTAAACTTTTATAGGAGCTATAAAATATAATAAATAATTTACATGTATTATTTTATTTTCTAGGACACATAAATTAGCTTAGGGTATGATTTTTGTCATCCAGTGACAGTTTTTCTTTCTTCTATAAATTTCCTTCTCATATCTGATGAAAATCTCCCTTCCCTCCATTATACCAAAATACAGTATATGATCTTCAAGCCATGTTTCTGTAATTGGCAGTGAAATGGTTTTGAGAAGCATTTTAAAGGGATAAGACATATTTTTTTATTTGACTAAAAGGAAGTCCAATGTTAGAATAGTGTTAGAATGGTTTTTTACTTTTGTGGTCAACCTACAGAATTGGAGCGGGGCCCCTCCACATCAAACTTGCTTGGATGTTGAGGCTGATGATGCCACCAATGCACTGAGAAAGTATGAAGAGATTTGCCACTCACATAATGAGACTTTCTGGGAAGACAAAGACAAGCTCCAATGCAAGTCAGAAAATGGTTTTAAAAAGCCAGCCAAAGCCTATAATCCCAGCACTTTGGGAGGCCGAGGCGGGCGAATCACTAGGTAAGGAGATCAAGACCATCCTGGCTAACACGGTGAAACCCCGTCTCTACCAAAACTACACAAAATTACCCAGGAGAGGTGGCGGGCTCCTGTAGTCCCAGCTACTTGGGAGGCTGAGGCAGGAGAATCGCTTGAACCCGGGAGTCGGAGCTTGCAGTGAGCTGAGATCGCGCCACTACACTCCAGCCTGGGCATCAGAGCAAGACTCCGTCTCAGAAAAAAAAAAAAAAAAGCAGCCAAAGAGGAGAAAGAGGAGATTGGCTTCGACATCTATTCTGGATAGAAGGTGGTATTGGGGTGAGGGTTCCTATACGTGGACTCCGGCTTGTACAGTTTTAACTCTCCATTTGTGTCAAAGGAGGGAGCTCCTGAGCTTTCTTATTGGCTTTCCCAGGACTAGGGAGATGTAGAGATTGAAAGCTGTTAACAGCCAAACTTCAAAAAAAATGGAGCTATACTCTTTATTACATATGCCATCTTCTCAAGATACTGATCAAATATGTGATACCTGATTTCTAAACCCACTGATTATCTATATTACAACAAATGAAATATATTAACAGTTTAATTCAAATGGGAATTTGGGGTTATTCTGATAACCCTGGTACATTAATGTCTATAAATATTTTATGTTTACCAGCCCTGGTTCCTAGAGTTAAGTATATGCTTCCAGAATTTAACAAGATAAAAATATTAATGTATAGACAGGTTAAGAAGGTGCTGGAAGGTGCTGTAAATATGACTTCAAAAAAATTCAACAACTCTGATATAATGATGTTTGTTTATCTCTATTACTACTTAGGTATAAATATCAGCAGGATGTAGTATAAACAATCCTGTATTTGAAATTACAAGAAACCAATTTTAAGGCCTTGTTGCATGCTTAACAGATAAGTAAAACAAAGCAACTACCCCCTTTTCCCTCTTCCTATGAAATAGGATACTGTCTCTGGCATGGTGGTGCATGCCTATAATCCCAGCACTTTGAGAGGCAGAGGTGGGAGAATCACTTGAGGCCAGGAGTTTGAGACCAGCCTGGTCAACATAGCAAGACCCCGATTCTACAAATAATTAAAAAGTTAGCTAAGCATAGGGCTTATTCCTGTAGTCCCAGATAATACAGAGGCTGAGGTAGGAGTATCCCTTGAGCCAATGAGTTTGAGATTACAGTCAGCTATGAACATACCACTGCACTCCAGCCTGGATGACAGAGCAAGACCCTGTCTCTAAAACAAGGGGGAAAAAATGAAAGAAAAAAAAGAAAAGAAATGGGATAGAATCAGTTCTGTTGTAATAGGACATATGTGTTCCTAAAATTCACTGAATGATAAAAATTGACAAGTAAAAATGACAGGGTATATGGGGAAAGTAGGGTTAGGGACACAACATTCAATAATGTCACCAGTAAGAAAGAAAGAAAAAAGACACATAAGATCATAAAAATTGAAGCACAATTTTATAGTTCAATACTTAAGAAATACATATAAGCCATAACACATTTGGCATTTTAACTGGAAAAAGATTTAAGGTTTGCTTGTGGTTGTTGGAAGGGTTGCAACTTTTCAGTTATTGTGAAGTGGTGGAGGAAGGAGGGTTACCTGAAATTGGACGGTATCTGATAAAAGCTAGAAGTATGTGAGCGTGTGCGATTTGTGTATGCCTACCTGGCTTGGTTCAGTGGGGCTCAGTGTTCTGTGCTCATCTAGTGTTGTTCTGCCAAAATCATGTGTAAACAAGTACAATTTTCAGTGTACTCAAATTGTTGCCTTATCTATTGATTGCACTGAAACAAATTCACATTTTCAAAACAAGCGTTATAGTAAAACTGACCATAATACTACCTGACCTGTCTTTATTGTGGTAGATGAGAAAGCAGATCTTACAGCCAGACTGACTAGATTCTGACCCCTTCCTTCCCTTTTTTCTGTGTGATCTTGGGCACATTATGTAGGATCTAAGTGTCAGGCTTCTCACCTGTAAAATGGAGCTGATAACTGTTCCCAGGTACAGGCTTTTTTTGTGTATGTGGATTCAACGTTGAATCCATGGCGAGGATTTTGGACTGGCTAAGGATCCAAAAATATTATCTTTAACAAATGAGAAATTGCCTTGGAGAAAATTTTTTTTAAGCTAGAAAGAAGTATATACTTGGCAGAATTTTTTGTATTAGGTTAAATTACACACACACACACACACACACATATATATATATCAATTGCAGCTATTTGATAATTTTTCTTCACCAAACTTAGCAATTTTATATATTTCATTCTAAAATTTCTTGGTCTACTTTTTTCTAATACAATACTTATATATAAGTGGTAATGATTTTACAATTATATAATATTAGCACAAAATTAAAGAAGTCAAAAATGTATTTTAGTGTAAATAAATATATTTGATTCATGGTTGAGTGAACAAAATGTGAATTACACAAGCCACTTTCATAACTAACTTTCTGATCCTTATTTTATACTTTTTCCAGTCCAAAGCCATTGAGAATGTGGATTAAAATGAAAATTTTCTTCATAAAGAAAACTTTAAAATGTTATATTTTAAAATGCACCGAAAGGTAAACTGAAGATTAATGGTAATTTCCCCCTTTGAAGAAACTAAATTGGATTGTAGACAAAGACTCACTGAGGTCTTTGGCACAAGGTAGACTTGAAACTTTGAGAGACATAATGTTAGTTGGAACTTTAGAAGTTTGAATACAGATGTTTGTTTCATATTTTATTGTGTTTTCTCCACTTCCTCTGTTAATCAGCTTTTTAGCTTAGTCTATTATTCAACATTTATGAGTTCAGGCCCAATATGTCTGGCTCCAATGATCTGAATTTGGTATAGTGTCATGGAAATCTAAACATAGAAGAAGCTATTTTTACCCTCAACCAGTAGATTTTCAAGTAATATTAATTCTGAGTTTTGTACTGTGAGTAATAGTAGAGAGCCTGTGTCAGCCTGTAAAGCTGTTTGCAGTCATTAACCTGCCTTCTTGCAATAAAATAACTGAGTGATAAGGAAGAAAGGTTTAAATTTGCATACTTTTCCTTGCTGTTACAAAAAAACACCAAAATCCATAAACAAACTTCAGCACATTCACAACTCTTACGAAGCTACTTTCAAAAAAGAGAATATGAAAAGGATTATTTTATGAGTAAGCCACAATCTACTCTTCCACCATTATCTATTAAATGACAGTATCATTTGTGAATCAGATATTTAATCATATTATTTTTGTATATATTTACTTAAAGGAAAAGTGTACTTATAAAGATTACAAAGTTGATAAAATACATTAATATTAAAATACATTAATAACATTTTGATATTAATTTTAACAGTCATACACAGTTATATTTCTATGGCTGGTAAAGTATTTCATAAAATACCCTCATTTTATGAAATACCTAAATCAATTTGAAATGACAACAATGGAAAATCATTGTAAAACTCATATGTACAGAATTACTTGTTGAACTACACTCCATAGATTGATATGTTGCATTCATTTTTAATTTTTTATAATGATCCTTGATTTTTTGATAAGGTTTATTATGAGCCAGTTTGTTCTGCATAAAAATTAATCAAAATTAGATCTATTGTTTAACAGATATATTTTAACTCCATGTGAGATTATATTCTTTACATCTATTAATTCCCTGGAAGAAAAACTCATCCTCAACAAGACACTAATCCAAACCAAATGTAGACACTCTATTTTCTAGGCATAAAACCCCAAAACAATACATAAAAGAAACAATATAAAACAAATACATAACAAGTCTTAATGCTCAGGTTTTTTAAAAAAAGTATCATAATCTATATTTTATTTTGTTACAAAGTGCCATCAGTTTTTTTCTTTTAATAAAATTATAGTTGAAATTCTAAGTATCTATTCAACTTTTCTGAGTAGAGGAGAACCAGAACTCCCCTAAGCTGTTAGTAATGAGTGGGAAATGGTCTGTGTTATGACTGACATGGAAGAAGACCAATTATCACACTTCCTATCTCCTAGAAATGGAAAAATTGAACTATTTTGCTGCCATTTCTCACAGGTTATCCGAGGAAACTTTCAGGCTTAGTGGCATATTTTCAGCTGCAGAGAGTTTCCCAAAAGGACACTGTGCATTACCTTCCACTGTGTCAAGATTCAAGACCTGTAGAGTTCTGTTCAAGATGAGAAATGGTTCCCTGGCATTGTGACATAGATAGCATAAGAGGAAGTTAAGACAAGGATCTATTTCTATTTTCACTTTGAGACATCATATTATTCTGTGAATGGTGGGAAATTATACTTCTAAATGTCTAGCATTTATTGAGATTTCAGAGAAACTGAGATTAAACACTTGTGAATCTAATTTTATTATTTATTTATTTAAGCATTCAGCAGAAGGAGAGAGCAACAAGAAGGAAGAGTATACTAAGTATAAAATATGCAATATATAAATTATATTCACATTAGTAATTTGTGACTTCCTCAAAGATGGAAAACAGATGATTCTCATCTTGTTGAGCACACATTTAAATAAATCAATTAGATTTACTTTTATATTAGTAAAACAAAGTAAAAAAGGCATTCTCATTTAAAATTTGTGAGGGATATATTTTATCATTTCCATTATGCAGATGAAAAACTGAAGCTCTGTTTCGTTTTGTTATTTATTTTATTTTGAAACGTAGTCTTGCTCTGTCGCCCAGGCTGGAGTACAGTGGAGCGATCTCGGCTCACTGCAAGCTCCGCCTTCCGGGTTCACGCCATTCTCCTGCCTCAGCCTCCCAAGTAACTGGGACTACAGGCGCCCCCGACACTGTGCCCAGCTAATTTTTTTTTTTTTTTTTGTATTTTTAGTAGAGACGGAGTTTCACCATGTTAGCCAGGATGGTCTCCTGATCTCTTGATCCGTCCACCTCGGCCTCCCAAAGTGTTGGGATAACAGGCTTGAGCCACCGTGCCCGGCTGGTTCTGTTATTTTTTTTGTTTTCTCAGCAATGTTCCTCAAGCTAAATAATTTGTTCGGGTAAGTAAATATTCTCTTAGAGGATTACGATATAAATGTATCTTCGCAAACTCAGTATTTTGCTCCATCTGTCAACTTGAAGTAACTAGTTGCATTAATTTGCTTTCACACTCCTACAAAGAAATACCTTAGAATGGGTAATTTATAAAGGAAAAATGTTTAATTGACTCACAGTTCTGCATGACTCAGGAGGATTCAGGAAACTTATAATCGTGGTGGAAGGAGAAGCAGGAAAATCTTAAAAGGCAGCAGGCAAGACAGAGTGAGGATGGAATAACTCCTTATAAAACCATCAGATCTCATGAGAACTCACGCAGAACAGCATTGGGGAAACTTCCCCCAGGATCAATCCCCACCCACCAGGTTCCTCCGTCAACACGGGGGAGTTACAGTTCGAGATAAGATTTGGGTGGGGACACAAAGCCAAACCATATCACTAGTAAACATTTCAAATCCCAGATCATAAAAAAATTGAAGGTAAAAACAATATGCTAAGATTGTATTTACTTGATAGCTTCTTGTTTTCCATAAATTTTAGTTTTTATTATTGCTCTAACACCCTGCTTCTTGCTGAAATAAACAAACGAACAAAAACAAAGCCTTTAAAAAGGTAATGTTTACAAAATAAATAACTTTGTGCTTTTGGAAACATAGATGATATTTTTACCAAGAAATAATTTTGTGCAGTATCTTATGCAGATCAACACGTATAGAAACTAAACACTAAAATGGACACAATTCTAGAGAGCAGATAATATTTAATTTTTTAACAGCGGAAAACCATTATTTAGTCTTTGCCTGCTAGTGACTCAGTTATATCAACTATTTCAATTAACGTAAAAGTAAATCTAATTAATTTATTTAAATGTGTGCTCAACAAGATGAGAATCATCTGCTTTCCATCCTTAAGGAAGTCACAAGTTACTAATGTGAATATAATTTATATTCTATCCTGAAAGTATACTTACTAATATGGAAGTAATTTATACATATTCTGAAAGGAGAAATGCTTCAAGGAAAGCCAGAACAGTTTCTTTCTAAGATCTGTTTGATTAATTATTCACTAGAGTAATATCAATAGAAGCCCAAGAGAGGATCACAGAGTTCATGTCCAACATCTGGATCTAAAGTCATATATAATTTGCAAACATGAAGCAAACCATGTCAAACACTGGGCCAAAGTAAACAAAGTTAAGGAAGAAATAGAAAAAAAGAGAAAGGATATAGATTTAATAGTTGTTGAGAATGCATAAGTTGACCAGCCTGAATTACAAGAAGAGTAAAAAGTTTTCATGCATTGTTGACTATCTTCATTATTACAGAATAATCCCTTTATTTAAAAAAGTAGACAGTGGTTTGGTGTGATAAAATCATGGCTTAGGCAAAAATTTTGCTCCTTCTAAGGCTCACTGCAAATATGTTGATCCTAGTGTTCTACTGTGGCCACCTTGATAACCTTATACAAGAACATGACAGTGACCTCTGTTCCTTGCACGTGCCTATTTTCTCCTCCCATAAAGGCCTGAGTAGAGAATGGTAGTAGCTGAATAGCAAACTTCACTATGTTCTCTAGAGAACTGGAAAGCTGATGTAATGGTCCTAAGCATACACACCTTTGACCTTTTTCAATAATGTATGAAGATATGTAAGTCAGAGAAATCAGAACTCCTCTACTCTACAAATCAATAATCCTTCATGTTCAGCTCTTAAACCTAATTATCCACCAGGCATAAGGCTGACTTTAGCTGTAGAGTTTGGTGTCATTCCCTTTTGGATTCTTGCCTCATTCTTTATCCCACCTCACCTTTATTATATCTCCATATACTAGTCTAACATGTGCAGAATCCCAAACTCTTCCTATGACAACTAAAAAAAATTTAAGAATTATCTACTCAATTAAAAAAAAAACAATTCGCTCATATAATTTGAAATCTCCTTTTTTCTTTCATTTTTTTCTTTTGTTTTTGTTTTTTGTCTTTTACCTTCAGATCATCTGATTTAAACTTTTTTTTTTTAAATAAAAGGTAGCCTAAACTTCAAACCTCTCCAGTTAGGTAAGACAAAAAAATAAAGAACTATTTAAAATGTATTTAGTTCCATATCCCTTCAATACAATTTCGAAATTCCTCATTATGGCACTAGTAAAGTTTGTGAGTGTGTGTGAGAGAATAGGTATGAACTGAACCCAAGCAAAATTCTGTTTCATTTTGCTGTTCAACCAGCCTTCCTTGAATACCTAGCCTATGCAAGCACAGTGACATACTCTAGGGATGACTTGCATCTGAAGATTTCGGAAGCTAATGTGAGAGTGACATGTCAAACATACACAAAATCAGGAAAAAAATGCAAAATAAAAATTGTTATAGACTTTCATTTAAGTATACACAATATTGCTGTGGATTCCTACAGTAAGAGGTCTCAGACTGTGTGGCTCTTCTTTTTTGAATAGTATGTTATAGAAACCAGAGGAATTATACATGCCCATATACAGCTATGCATTCCTAATTCTTTGAGAAATTTTAAAAGTTTGAAAATGTCATTTGGTACCAAATGACAATAAAACTGCTTCAAATAAAACTTTAAGACTAAATACAGTTGTGATGAATTAAAGTTGGTACATTTTCTCTCACTACTCCCCTTGACCAGTCTTTTAAAAAATTAGTTGGTATGTTTTCTGTACTTTAAACTGAACCACTGATCAGGACCTTTTTTTATTCTTCTCATGAAGAATCTACATTATATACTCAATCAAGGAAACAAAGTGGCTTCATAAGCAGATGTGATTTATTTATTTGTTTGCTTGTTTTTATATTATTCTAGATGCCTACCCAATAAGATCCATTATAACTACATTAACTAATTTCATGAATTTCATTGTACAAGTATTGACAATGAAGGTAGAGATGGGCTACTTCCCTAAACATGGGCTAGCAATTATGTCAATTCATATGGGTGGTTATTCAGGGTATCATGATGTTTTAGGGCACCTAAAATATACATTTGTCTTTCCTTTTTCCCAGTAGAGGACATAGGTTCAAGCAGAAAACATTGTTGAAATAAATTAAAATT
>NW_012114633.1:924643-948190 GCF_000951035.1 Colobus angolensis palliatus
TGGAGAAGATGAGATGAGATGAGATGTTTCAACTCAAGCAAGCAGATAGGAAGCAAAAGGAGTGAATTCAGCCTTCTTCTGCCTTTTTGCTCCATGTAGACTCTCAAAGAATTGGCTGGTGCCCACATCCACATGGAGGAGGCCAATCTACTTTCCTGAATTTTACCAATTCAAATGCCAACCTTATTCGGATAAATTTCCACAGATACACCCAGAAATAACATTTAATCTGGACACCTTGTAACTAATCAAGTTGACACATAAAATTAACTATCATAAATATTATCAAAAATACAATGAAAATGTGTGTATATATTTTACTGGGAACTTTTTAGTATCTAACCTTATGATTTTACAATTTTAAAATAATTCTATAATCAAATGCTTGACAATATTAGTTCTATGTGATGCTAAACAAACATCTAATGTTTCCTTTCTTTCTCTTGTTCTCAACTTTATGATTTAAAAATATAGAATTAGAAATCTGACATTAAGGTCTTACGTAAAATGAAGTAAAATAAAATAATGATGTGTTAGCATTTAGAGAATAACATTGCCAATTTAGCTTTTGTTCAATTATGCGTATATAAATTTGTTGCCTTCTTCCTGTTGATATTTGACCACAAGGGCTGCATAACAATATATAAATGTTACTTTTTACATAAAAGAATTTCAATTGATTTTTTAAACCAAAATATTCTTTATGTGTCAGAGCTACAGTATATTAATTGCTCCTCGGAAATAAGCAGCAGGAAGAAAATGACAATTGTTTGCTGCATATAATAGTTGTGCTTCACTGAACATGCACACACATTAATTAGAATAAGAGAAAACTAAATAAAATTGATAAGGGTTTCAGAAAGAAAATATCAGAAAAGTTAGGAAAGAAACTGCCATAATTGTTAATATGGTCAGGAGAGAATTTGATTCCTCTCAGAAGAAAAACAACTAAATCCCTCAGAGAAAAAAACAAACTCAAAACAGATTTTTTTTGTTTTTTTGGTCAATTTTCGAGGACCCATAAATGAGAAAAGTAAGTCAAGAAGGAATGAAAGAAAGAATTTGGGGTCATTAGTTAATATAAACTGTAAGGTAACATGGGAACAGAAAATAATACTCCAAATTTATGCCCTCAAATGCAAGAATTAAAGATACTAATTAAGACTCACTGGGCTATAGATCCTATTCTTCTCCTACTTGCCTTCATTTTTTTTTAATCTACTGAACTTCCTCCCCAACATTGTTTAGATCCACTCCAAGTGCTTTTCTGTTCTCATTGGTCCAATGATACCTGTGGTATGTTCTTCTTGAAGTGGATCTTGGCAGCATATGAGAGGAATCCTACTTACGCAAGCTACGTTTGAAGCCTCCAGGAATTATGTCTTGTCACTCTCCATGGCCTCAACAAGCCCAGAGTCACTGGATCAGGGAAGTGTATTTCACAGCTAGGCAGAGAAGGAAAGGATAATTCAATGAATAATAGTAGAATTTATCACATTAAGAATTATTATTTCACTTTCACAGACAATCTACACCAAAATTAGGAGAGAATAAGTAGCTTGCTTAATGTTTCACAATTAACAAATAACAGAGATAGGATTCAAACACACTGTTGTCTGATTCCAATCCATACAGTCTTAATTATTGTGTCATTTTGCTCTTTTGATTATGTGGGTATCACAGCACAATAAGCACACACATACACAGAATTATACACACACACACACATACACATCCCACACACGTACTCTCATATTCTTTAGATTTTTATTAAATGGTAAGTTTTCATTGTTCTTTCCAGAGTCAATAACATGCTAAGTTCTTTGTATGGTCTCTGAACCTCTACTTATGCTATAATTTAAATTATAACCAATACAGATTTACTGTTATGTGTTATTACTATTTTTGAGTTCCCTGCAAAAGAATATTGTCCTAAATGTTGTGAGCCTGAAATTACTGTAAGTTCTTTGATACACACATTTTTTTTTTTTTTTTTTTTTGAGAGGGAGTCTTTCTCTGTCGCCCAGGCTGGAGTGCAGTGGCCGGATCTCAGCTCACTGCAAGCTCCGCCTCCCGGGTTTCCGCCATTCTCCTGCCTCAGCCTCCCGCCTAGCTGGGACTACAGGCGCCGTCTCGCCCGGCTGGTTTTTTGTATTTTTTAGTAGAGACGGGGTTTCACCATGTTAACCAGGATGGTCTCGATCTCCTGACCTTGTGATCCGCCCGTCTCGGCCTCCCAAAGTGCTGGGATTACAGGCTTGAGCCACCGCGCCCGGCCACACACATTTTTTAAGAAAAGTATCCTTTTGGACTTTGTATCCTAAGACCGCATATACATAAAATTTAACCATTTACTGCAAGGAGTTAATATGAGGATGATAAATATTGGGGAAAAAATGAAAACAAAAACAATGAATTCATTAACTGTATAAAAATAGGAATCAAATTATGTGATATAGTGATATAGCTTAATGTAAAAACATACAAACAACAGATTTTAGCTATAGATATGAACTAACATATCTCATGTTTTCAATAGTATAGGGAGAGTTCAACAGTTTCATTGAAACAGCACTGAACAAGGTATCAAGGATTTAGTCCCTAATCTGTTATTAACAAGTGAGGAAAATTATTAAAATAACAGTACTGACTAGAATTCAGTGATATGCATACGCACAAAGCAGGCAGCCATGCATATTTATGACAAGTACTAGAGTGAAACCTGTGTATGGTCACATGATCCTTAGGGTGTCCCTTTTCCAGCCCAAAACCTCCGAGGCCGTTGGCACCTTTGCTCAGGCCTGCTGGGCTTGTTTCGCCTACTTGGCCCCGCAGGCTGCACTCAAGCTCACACTACTGGCCGGGATCCCACACCTGCCAAGGGTGAGCCAAGCGCTGAGGGGTGAGGGGTGTGTGGGTGAGCAAACGTGCGATCTGGTCACTGCACACAGCCAGGCACCTCCGTTTCCACGGCAAGGCGGGCAGCTTCAGGCGCCGGCACAGGTGCTGGTTCTGTGTGAGGCTGCAGCTGGACCAGATGTACCACATGTGGCTTCTGCAGCAAGCACCCATTTCTGGATGAGAGGAATTCAGTGGCGCCCGGAAGCTTGGAGAAACCAGGAACCACAAGCCCCAAAGAGGGCACCATTGCCTTGGCTTGGGAAGTTCCTAGGTCTGGGCTCCCCAGAGGGCTACAGCTCTTCTCTCCTCCTTGCCCATAAGGCAGTTGTGGGGGGAGGGGGGAGCGGGGCATGTTTCCTCTCTGTGCTACAGCTCTTTCAGTCCCGCCATTTGGCAGGTCCCGAGTTCTTGTCCCAGGTCCAGGAAAACTGAAGTACACAGACAACTGGAGGGTGAGCAAGGCAGAGAGGAGCTTCACTGAGCAACCGAACAGCCCTCAGGGAGACCCAAAGTGGGTGACTCAGTGGGTGCTGATTGGGCCATGTGTGGCCATGAGTGGGCCTACAAAAAACACCATAAGTTATCATTCTGGGCTGCTGACTCCACCCAAAATTAGCAGCCCACCCTCAGGCTTCAGACTGTCCCTGGCTTAAAGGTGGAATTTCACTAGGGACCCACCCATTTCCACTCAGGAATTTGCCTGCCTCCCCTGCTGTCAATGGTGCACAGGCTATTCATGCCTAAGGGCACCTGCAGACCCACACCAGGCCACCCTCAGCAACCCCCGGCCTCCCTCCTTTGCTTCTCAGTGCCCAAAGTATGGAGGGGGCCGAGGCAGCAGCCAGGGTGGGCTGGCATATCTACACTGCCCTGAGCCCGTGTACACCCAACTGGGTTATGACAGTGGCTGGGCGCAGCCACAATTTTGCTATGCCCAGGAGCTGGCTGGCGCTGGGAGCAGGGAGAGGCAAGGAAGCAGGAGCAGGCACTTCCGGAGCCTGCAGCGGCAGGGGAGCTTCCCAGGCCCCAGAGAACACAGGGATGCCTAGGTCCGGAGCCTGGGCTGGATGTCTGCAGCTGCACCCGGGAACCTGGGACTCCCATCCCTCTAATTCAGTAGGGATCGGGACTCCCGCCTGTTCTCAGCTCTTGTCAGCTCAGTGGAGCATGCAGCACCAGATGGCACCTCCCCTGCTGCAGCTGATGCCCCAGAACAACTGCTCCAAATGGGCCCCATTGCCATCATGTATACATACCAATGTGAATAAGAAGGGGAAGTACAAAGTAACATCATGATTGGTATCTCTTGGGAGGGTTATCAGATTTCATAATAATCTCTTCAGGGATGTGAAAGAATTCTAAATATATATAATAAGAGAGAAAGAAAAGATTCAAAAATGGATCAAGATTTGAAGTAGATCAAGTAGATAAGAGGCAAATTAAATTATTTATTAAATTATTTGCAAATAATGCTACCTTTTTTTTTTTTACTAATTTCAAAATCATTTTAGAGTTTTTTTATGACTCTTCTTTTTAAATAAAGTCTCTTTTAGGCATAAGTATTTCTTGAATCTCAAATGAAACCTTGAGCCATATAAAGAAATTTAAATTTTTTATTGATTGGGCATACTTTGTTCTGCTTGACCACTTAATGTAGACCAACAAATGCAAATTTTGTTTAGTATTCAAACAGTCATGTTAATATGGAAGCAAGGAATAGTGATAAAAAGTGATGCTGAAGATGTTGAAATAAACTATGATTTAGATTTTAATGAATTTCATTTTTGTTAGAGTTTAATGAACTTCATTTTCACTTTGGGAAAATTTAATGTAACCTAAACTTTTAAACTTTTAATCCTAGCTTCTGAATCAGCTTACTTTTTTGCATATATATATTACACACACACACATAAAATCACACCTCACTTTGTCTATAAGACCTCTCATTTTCCCAGCTACAACTGAGAAAACCCCTTTTATTTACACTACATTTTGGGGGCAATTTAATAAAGTTGGGGAGCTAAAGTATTAAACTGAACAGTACTGCTGGCATAAGCAGTTTATCTTCAACGGAGATGACCTAATGTTAAAAGCTACCCCTTCACTGTTTATATTTATTCATCAGAAGCCAGCAGCCTAAATAGGAACCCTCCTAAACCCATAAGCAAGTACACTACTGCCCTATATGTATATGTCTTCTTTGTTACTGCTTTAGCCAGAAACAATTTATCATTTGAATTTTTAAAATTTCCTCATTGAAGGCATATTTATACCCCATCCTCAAATGCACATTTCTACCCCTTCCCACATGCATAACTTTTAACCCAAGTTCAGTTGTCAATGCTTATCGATCAATATTATACAAGATTTATTTGAAGGTAAACAGTTCTAAGAGTCTGGTTTGCTATTATGTCCTACCATACATTGTTCTAAGTAAGAGAAACTTTCATAGGTCCTAGAGAGTATCACCCCATCTTGCTAGATGACATCCAATGAAAATGGCCTTAACATGATGGGAAATTAATTGAGAAAGCATTTCTACCCTGCTATAATTTTATCATCCATTCTATTGCTGCTATTAGCAGGAATCCATAACCCCATGGGTGTTTCAAGTGAATCTCTTTTAGCAGAGCTAACAGTCTGGAGGTCATACAGCTAGCTACTCCCATCAGCTGGGTGTCAAATCATTGTCGAAAAGAAATTACTGCTGTATTCATTTTTTTAGCTTCTAGCCTTGTGCTGTGGTATATGAGATGATTTGTAGAGAGCCACTGGGGAAACAAGAGCACTGGTGGTCATTGAAGTCTTCTTTCATGTCAGCACTTAGTAGAATCATTACAAACTAACTTGGATATGTGGGCTACTGCCTGAAATTGAACACACTTTTAAGGCAGGATTAGAAGATTCTGAATTCAAATTCTTGATGGACATAATTTTTTTCTAAATGAATGACAATACATACAGAACAAGTGCCACTTGTGGTATTAAAATAATATAATAATCAGTAGCAGGTCCCCCCATTATATCAAAAAACATACAACTGCATTGTTATACAAACAATAATGAACTTTTTATGTTAATGGCTGATGTTCCCTGTTTTCATTTGCCTCTACACATAATAAAATGATTTTCATGTATATATTTTAGATATCCTATATGTATTGATATGTAACACACACATATACACACACTGAATAAGGCATGAATCAAATTTAAAGGTGAAGGAGATCATTCTTCTCAGTTCTATGAAATCAGTTTTTTCCATTCTGTTCTTTTAAAATTTTTCCTCTGATATGAAACAAGCAAGCCATTAATCTATAACATTTTTATGTGTTTTCACAACAAAACACTGAAGACTACAGTGGTTTTTCCATATATTTGTATAAAATAAAATTTAGTCAAATGTTTCCACGCTTAGAGTTTATAAATTGCCTTCAAGCTATGGTTGGTGTTTTCCTAATATTTGGTCAAGGAGACAGTATAGGACAGGCAATGTCTATCTTGTCTCCTGTGATATTTAAATGAAAGGAAAAAATTACTGAAATATGACATATTATAATGTGATATAATTTTACATACATCTTAAATCAATAATATTTAGAAAAATTAAGTACTACTTTGACATGTGCAAGCATACTGGCATAGAGTTATGCTTTCTAAAATCTTCCATATAACTTAATGGTTTTAACAAGTTTATTACAAAAGCGCTACACCAAGACTGGAGAGGAATTCCTGAATCAAAATAGGAGTGCTGAACTCTTCAAATATGACATATAGGTTAACATATTTTTTATAAACAGGAACAGGAATTAAAAATGACAAGTAGTTATTTTATATAGAATAAAATTCTGAATATATATAGAACAAAAATAGTAACAGTACTCGTATTACTATAACAAGGAATATGTGGTAATAATATGAGTACTATTTGTTCCAACTAGTAACCGAAGGCATTAATACTCATAATTGAGAAAATATTCTCTGGCATTTGCAAATAAATGTAAATAATCATATTCATATACAGTGAAAAATCTTGTTCAGAAGAGGGTCATTGCTTTCTAAAACATACATAGTTGTCTCTTAATAACTCAGTATTCATCTGTCATTCATAAATTTGTCAAAAATCTTTTGAACGCACTAATATTTCAATCAGCAATGTCCTTCATGTCTACTGATATCCCTGTCTTCTGTCAAATATAGACCAAGTGTATGATCGCAAAAGATAACTTAAAAACAAAGATCGTTTACAGATAAATACTCAAAATGTGTTGCATATTGTACATAAAAACAAAGTTAAATGCTACTTCTAGGTTTTTTAAAAGTAAACTGTATGTTCTAATTTTCAAATATACTTCATTTCCTAGGAAATAGAACGGTTACTGGTTTACAGACACCAGCTTATTATAAAAAGTTCGTTACAACCAAGGACAAACGAAAGGCAAATCCCAAAGAAAAAAAAAATACCTCTTTTAAAAATGTTTTAAGTGACTAAAATGTATACTTCATCACATTGTGATTTATTTATTTTTGAACTTCCTAACAAGTATGGTAGTGTCTAAATTGTTAAATATTTATGATTATTAGTAAGAAGAAAATTTTGCTCTGCATTTTAATCACAATGTTTCTAGAAGGCAGTATGTAAAAAATAAAATTTTTTAAAAATGCTCAGGAAGCAATACATGATGAAAATTGCATTAAACCATGAAGCACCAGGCTATTGTATAACTGGACAATTATATTAAGCTTATATATAGAAAATGTGCATAATATCGGAGACATTGTTCTAAATAGTTTATTATAAAAATAGGAAATATATTTGAGTTGAAGCTCTGCATTCATTATTTTAAACTTAGAAATCTAGAAAATACTGAATTTAGGTTAAATAAATACCTAAATTAATTTTTGGTGATTTGAAGTGCTTAAGTTTGGCAAACATCATCATGAAAATTTGGATTTAGGAAACTAATAAATTCTTAGTCATTTATTAATTCTAACTGGAAAGGCATGATTTGGTCTCATCTACATTTTTATTATAATTATGCTGGGAAATGCTGCCTTTATGCATTACCCAAAAGTCCTGGAAAATATATAGCCTAAAATTTCATGAATACAATATTTTTTCGTGTTTGCAACATAGCATGTCAAATTTTTCTCTACCTATAAGCAATACCATTTTTTGTGAGTTATTTCTAAAAGGAGTATGAACTCTTGCTTTTAAACTAAGAATTTAGTTTAAACTTTGATATTTCATGGAAGCTAAATACTATGTTTAAACAAATCCCTTTTTCTTTGAAATCAACGAATAATATTTGTTGAACTTGAATATAATTAGATGTATGATTATGGACAAAAACTTATTTCAGTATTTATTATGTATTTTAAAGTACAGATGATTCTAGCTAACAGTGTAATATCCAACTAAATATATTGCAGTTTTAAAAAAAAACTATGCGAAAAGTCAACAAATAGGAAAAATATAACTTCGACTCAAGTTTGAGGATATAAACTTGAGTGCTAACATCATGTTTGCCCCAGTGATTTCTTTACTCAAAAACTGAATTATAAAACACTGTGTTTAAAAATTTTGTATCATCTTTTTTTTTTTTTTTTTTACACGGAGTCTCGCTCTGGCGTCCAGGCTGGAGTGCGGTGGCGTGATCTCGGCTCACTGCAAGCTCCGCCTCCCGGGTTCACGTCATTCTCCTGCCTCAGTCTCCCGAGTAGCTGGGACTATAGGTGCCCGCCACCATGCCCGTCTAATTTTTTGTATTTTTAGTAGAGATGGGGTTTCACCGTGTTAGCCGGGATGGTCTCGATATCCTGACCTCGTGATCTGCCTGCTTCAGCCTCCCAAAGTGCTGAGATTACAGGTGTGAGGCACCGCGCCTGGCCGCATCATCTTTATTAAATTTTTTATTTGTTCCTTTGTAACAGTGTTTTGCCCTGTCAACTGTTTGTTAGAAGATTTCCCTTAAGAGAAAATTGAGTTTCATATCCATGCTCATAGATCACAGTCTGAATACAACTTGCCGCACTCCGCTTGGCAGGTAGGAATATCCGTGAATAACACTGAAATATAATTGGCTTCAGCTCCCACTGTTGTCCCCTGAAATTGCTTCCTTCCTGTATCACCTGATCTAAGCAGCAAAGACATATTTTAAATTCAGACTGCCTTAAATTGCTGCATTACAGCTTTAAAAAAATAAAACCTCAAGTGTGCGTGAGGTGACAAAAACTGCTTGTTTTACAAAATATTCTATGTATTTTGGTGAGACATATATGTGAGGGTATTTATTTCAATTACAAAACACTGATAGTACTAAGTACGTTTAGGTTATGAATAATATTCACTGGGTTTTGTGCCTGTTTGTATTCAAACTTCATAATGGGACTGCATTCATTATTAAAAGACAAACTGTTCTTTCTTCTTTATTGCTTATATTGTTAATATACTAAACACGTGTTTGAATATGGTCCTTGGCCAAATTTCATAGCGAGTGGTTTAAGAACTCAGAAGACTCGCTCCCAACCTGATTAGCTAGTTCCCCATGATAGTGGAGGAGGGGCGGATGGAAGTAGCAGCGGTGATTTCTTAGCTCATTAGGTGCATATTCATCTTAATGGGGCATCAAAGTTTAAAACTATAATGCATTCCCCTCATTCAAGCCACCAGAGAATATGCATAGTAACCACATGAAAGCAGAAAGGATTTCAACACTTTGAAGCTGCACAAGCAGGTGTCATCTTTCCCTTAAGGCAGAATGGAGCGGAAACTTGATTAATCTAATTCTGCCTCAGTAACCCCCTTTGAGGCTCTCTCACCATCCGGAGTGGATGTATAGCAGTGCATCACCTCAGATAAAACACAAATTGAATTGCCTTTGGCCACATTTCAGAGAGTGGGATAGGAGGAAAAGAAACATGACCTAAGTCATATTCTCTCCAATAAAACTATTTTTATTCATTTTCTCCACACACATTTATTAGCACCCGTTTTGAAACATAAAATATTTCTGCAGAATGCTGCAGAATAAACAGCATAAAATTCAGAAAAGCGTTAAAAGAGAACATAATTATGCTTCTGCCTTCTATTTAAACATACTTTAAACACTGTTAAACAAATATTAGACTTTTCAACTTGTTCTTCACAATCAAACTTTAGACAAACGGTATATATTTGTCACAAAGTTATCTCTTGCATGCTTTTTATGCTCAGATAAAAATAATCTTTTGTATTAATTTTTATAGAAGGTACAATGCCTATTATTCCTACTCTTCAAATAAATATACAACCATCAATTTGCAATAAAAAATGAAAGGATGGAGGGTAATACAATTTGGTATGTAATAGTTTCTCTGCAAAATGTTTCACATTTCTCCCACTTCATCTCATGTAGTTATTTATTTGAAACTCATCAAAAGTCAGAAATAGAACAATGCAATGATTTAAAAGTACTTAGATGTTTTACATAAAGAATATCTTGGCGGCCGGGCGCGGTGGCTCAAGCCTGTAATCCCAGCACTTTGGGAGGCCGAGACGGGCGGATCACGAGGTCAGGAGATCGAGACCATCCTGGCTAACACGGTGAAACCCCGTCTCTACTAAAAATACAAAAAAACTAGCTGGGCGTGGTGGCGGGCGCCTGTAGTCCCAGCTACTCGGGAGGCTGAGGCAGGAGAATGGCGTAAACCCGGGAGGCGGAGCTTGCAGTGAGCTGAGATCCGGCCACTGCACTCTAGCCCGGGTGACAGAGCAAGACTCCGTCTCAAAAAAAAAAAAAAAAAAGAATATCTTGGCAATAATAATAAACTATTTGCATTTATGCTATTTAGAGAAAACATTATTTTAGGAAAACCAGTAAAAGTAGAAAGTACATATGTTTTTAGATGAAGCTGAAAGTTTATAATTGGGGGTTTTCCCTGAGGGTTTGAAAAACTAGGACTATTTTGTAATAATTTCAAAATTCAGAGGCACATGATAAGGTAAAAGTTTATTAATAAGAAATGCCCACATTTATTTTTAAAATGGGAAGTAGAATGTTTTATTTCAATGCCATCTGTGTTTGTTACTAGAATATCAGTGAATGTCTTGTGGAGGACATCAGTGCTGTGTGCCAGGTGTATGATTTTATCCTGATTTCTGACACATTGCCTAGCACAATGTAGGTGCCAGTTAACAAGTATTTTTAAAAACCTGGGAAAAGTTCATATAAAAGGAATACTTTCTGAAATTTTTGTATGCCTATTATTTTACATTAAATATTGTTTGGATATGTTAATTTGTCAGTTTCTTAAGATAAGCTTGCAATGGTTCAAATATTTTAGATGGCTAAATTTAAGGTCAATAGCTGTACATTGTCCTGATGACTTGATGCTAAGAAGATATAGTCTGAAGAGGACATCTTGAAACCACTTTGGATGGAACTTTAGTTTTAAGATCATATATTCCATATAGGTTATATACACAATTTAATGTGCAGTATATATACTTCATTTGATAAAGCTCACTATTTTGCATTATTTGCAAAATATTTGCATTATGTGTATATATCCAAATAAGAAAAGTAGGTCCTAAAACAAAAATGGTAGTTGTCGTGTGGCAAGCATAAAATATTGTTCCACAACAACGTAAAATTTAACCCCTCATTCTTTATGTTTTTCTTTCTTTCCTTTATCTGCACACTCAAGCAAAGCCTCCAGTTGCTTAAATTTACATTTGATGGTCTGATTAAATCAGTCAAAACTCAGATTTGAATAAATGATAGACTGATAACCTAAGTAATTATCCCAGATGAAGACTATAAAAGATCTCCAGTTGATAGAGTATGAAATGATGCTTTTGCCTGGCATAAATCTAGGCATTTTACTTAATCCGTAAGGCTGCAGGCACTTCTCCTTTCTACCATTTATTAAGTAAACCTGGGAATACAATACACAGAAGAAGCATAATTTATCATGCAAGTAAACTCTTCCCCACTTTTTCAGGTGATTATGTATCTCAGGGAACTTTGTTAAAATAGATTGATCTTTGAAGAAAGAAGAATCATGTGCAGAGTGATTCTTTACTAAATAATGGAAAGAAGAGTAAGGGCTGCTTTATCAGAATTATGATGTGATCATATCATAATATTTAGTATTTCTACCAAGTTAGATAGAAAAATAGAAAAATAGTGAGATAGACTGGCAAAAGTTAATCAAACAACAATGTCATTTCTGTGTGAAACATACCTTTTTTACAAACACCATAGTAAGAACAAACTTACAGCCAAATTCTGGTTTTTGTTGTGATTTTACTTGTACCCTTTATATTTCTTTGTAAATTAAAGACATAATTGATTCAGTAACATCTGAATTCAGGCTAAAAATAGTCTTGAAAAGATATTTTTCAAATTTATGTGGTATAATTAAGTTACCACTTCTATGACTCACTTTTCCAACCATTCATTCACCTAAACTCTGATCCTAGATATTCAGGAGCCTCATCATCATTTCAAACCCCATATATAAAAAAACCTTTACTTTATTTTCTTAAGGCCAGTTTCTTTCCCCAAATGCTCCATACTTGCAATTTATCTACATGAATTTTAATCCTAGCTCTGCCATTCACTAGCTATGTGGCCTTGGACAAGTCAATCTATTTTCTCATCTGTAAAGAGAAGGTAATAAGTATACCATGAGACCATTGGATAATTAAATTAGTCAATATATCTACAGGACCTTGAACAATGATAAGCACATAGAAAACTTCTATATTAATGTTGTTTTTTATTCTTACTATTTTACAACCAAGGGAACTCTTACTCATGTTCGTCATTTCCTTCTTCTTTATCCCAAGAATCCAACCAATACCCTAGCATAGGCAAATAAAAATCATATTAAATTTTTTACCACACATTTGGCTTATCTCCTGTATTCTCTTTAATACAAGCTCTATTCTCAGTATGTCTTTAATATTAGGCAAAGGTCTTATCACACTCCACCAAAGAATGTATGTTGCAAAACACTTCCAGGACAGGGGTACTAATGAAATCTTGCATCATACTATCATTTCTTTTAAAACTAAGAATGGTTCTTTATTTTCTACAGCAGCAGTTACAAATTTTTACCTGACTTTCAAGCTCATTCTGATGTGATCTTATGATAACTATCAAACCTGAATACTTACTACCCTGACTTTTTGTATGCAAATAGCAAGAAATCCTACTCAAGCTCTCTTAAAATTATTAAATGTATAAACTCACAAAGGAGTATAGGTAGGGATGTACTTAGAATCAGTATATCCAGAGACCCACAGATATACCCATAGTATATTCAGAGACCCACAGTATAACAAATGACCCCAGTTCTTTCTCTCATCCACAATGCTGGCCTCACCCTAAGCCTAGTTGCTCATAAAAGAGTAGGATGGCCTCGTGCTTCTGTATTCATCTTTCCCTGAAATGGCTAAGATCCCTGTCTCTCTTCAGTGGCCAAGCAAGAAGTTTAAGATTGCCATGACTTTTTCAAATTATTAACTGGAGTAAAATCGATATTGTGGACTCAACCACAATGTCTATTAGAGGTTCTAGAATCAGTTGCAACAATAATTTCATGTTGATTGATCAATGATTTAAAAAAATCTGTTTGCACTGAAAATGTATACAGTAGAAAAGCATCAACTAAGAGTTTTTGAGTTCCTGGGATGGGTAAATCATGATTTGGGTGCCTTTATGTGTTATATGAGATACTAGATGACTATTCTGGGAGATAAAAAGACGCAGCGTTTAGTCCTAGCTTTACCACTCACTGGTAGTGTGAACTTGATAAAGTTACTTACATTTACTTGCTCTCAGTTTCTTGAGTTACAAAATGAGAATGCATACAGAACATATTTAATAAGATGATTTTGACATTAAATGAAAAAAATACATATCAAGTGCTAAGTCCAGTGTGGGGTTCATCGTCAGCTCATAGTAAGTCTTAGCTTACATTTTCATAATAAATAAGTTACAGCAAATTAAGGCAAGTTTTATAGAAATATGAATGTGTTCTGAATTAACTATAAATCTATCGGATAAAAGTATTATTAAATTGATTTAAGGTTATAAAATAAGTCAGCTAAAAAAAGTTTCTTGATGAAAAACATTGAGAAACCTAATCTAATAAATGTAAAAGAATTATTTACATGTGTTTGTTTAAAACTGGTGATTCTTATTATAAGGAAAAGTTGTATAGTTGTAGGAATTCAAGTGTTTACTTGCAATTGATTAAGCACGGAGTTTTTATCCACAGGTAATTCAGAAGATGTCAGATCAGCACTATTTAAATTAGTCATGTATTCTATAATATGTGTCTAAATTCACGCGGTTCTAGCTTGGTGTTAGGTCTACAATTTAGGTCTACAATTAGGTCTACAATTTAGACTCAGTCAACCTGAAGCACTGATCAAAAAGAATGATCCCATTTTTCATGGTTTCCCAGCAATCCACATCTAGGGTGCATTACTTGAAACTGCGATTCTGTTCATCTTTAAAGCATTTCTACTGTCCTCCCTGCTTGAACTTATCCAGTTCAATTGCATTTCAAAAGCTTCTTGAGAATCCTGCTGCCATCTGCTCCTTATAAATCTCCAGCCCAGCAATGTTTCATTAAACATCACCTCAGTGCTGGCAAAAACACTATTGATGGGAATCTTGTCGTCTGTTTATACATGCAGTAGCCCCACTTATCCGTGGTTTCATTTTCTATAGTTCCAGTTACCCACAGTCAACTGCTGTCTGAAAATATTTTGAGGGGGAGGGAGGACCACATTCATATAACTTTTATTCTGATGTATCGTTATAATTGTTCCATTTTATTATTGGTTATTGTTCATCTCTTTCTGTGCCTAATTTATAAACTAAACTTTATTATAGGTATGTATGATAGGAAAAAAACATTATATATATATATATAGTTTAGTACTATCCACAGTTTCAGACACTGGGGATCTTGGAACAGAGCCCCTGCAGATAAGCAGGGACTACTGTGATTGTTAGAGCTCATAGGTGATGCTGCTCAAGTAGATTGATTCAAAGTCTATAGATATTTCATTTTTAAAGTTTTTTTAAGAGGTTTGACATTGCAACCACTTGATAGACTTTTCCTGTAGTCTCCAGTGACATATCCCTTTAAAGTCATTTCTCCCTAAAGAAAAAGTGTGTGTGGATCCGAAAGCTTGGATGGTGTGTGTGGCATCTGTGTGTGGATCCGAAAGCTTGGATGGTGTGTGTGGCATCTGTGGAGCGCACTAGTCCATAATGTCTGTATTGTACTGTTACTTGGAAGAGTAAACATCAGGAATTTTATCTTTTAAGACAAATATATTAAGAAGACAGAAATAAAACCTTATCAGGTCTTCTAATATTGCCTTGGGGATGTTGGTTAATCTTCTATGCTAAATTCCGTCACATTTGGAAAATGAAAGAAAACATACGGTTTTAATAAAAACAACATTGCAGGGGTCATTAGTGATAGTTTATCTTTAATCCTTTGTTTTATAGATAGAAAAAACTGAAGCCCACAACTGTTTGCTCAACATCACACTTTAATATTATTGTCACAGCTATGACAATGTGTTACTCCAACAATCAAAGTCAGGAAAGGTCTTTGTATCAAAGCATTCTGCAGTAACATGATTGTGAAGACAGAGAAGAATATAGCTAATCTATCTCCCGCAGTGGGTGACAATAACAAACGAAATATAAGTTTTTTTCCTTTTTGGAAATTGACAAAAGACAAAAATGATAAATTTGCCAATGACACTTAAGGACATGAGAAAAACATAAAATTAAAATAAAAATAGCATAAAAACTATGATTTCAATTATATAAATATAATTAAAATAGAAATAAAAATATTTAAAACTAAAATTACTGTCATTAGTTTTGCTTTCTGTCAAGGCTAAAGGGGACGTGGTCATAGGCAGCATGTGTTGATGTATTCTCTAGGTAAATCTTACTATATCTTACAGACTGGTATGAGGTGAGAAAGGGTGAAACTCAGACTAGATAGTGAATTATTTATCAGATTCATTGAGGCTTTAGAAATATGAAGGAGAGTAGAAAGCTATATTGTTCCATATAGTAATACATGGGAAACTTTTTGGAAAATGTGAGAAAGAACAAAGAGAAGAGTGAGAGAGGATAGACAAACATGGGGGAAGTCCAAAGGCTGAGCCTAATTTTAAGTTGTCTGTATTTCTTCTATATGAACATCTGCTATGTCCTCAAATATCAGTAAAGCAGGCTCTAGATCAAACACACGTGAGTGGCTATTGGTGAAAATGGGAAAGTTACCGACTGCCACTCCTGAGTGGAAGAGCAGAAACAAACAAACAAACGAACAAACAAAAAAGCCAGGAGAGTCTCCAAAGGCAAGAGGCAAGATATCAGAGAATCAAGGATAGCTGGGAAATGAAACTTGAATAAAGAAAAAGAAGAATGAAAATAGTCTAACTTTTTGGGCTATGTTTACCTAATTTAACCCTTTTCATGTGTGTCATTTTTTATCTTCCTTTTTTCAGTTTCATACCATGCACGGAAGTGCACCAGTACAGATTCAGTGGACTGGCTCTGTGTGCCCTGCCCTCTCTACACACACTTCCTTTAATCCTGTCTTCTATTGATTGTTGTTCTTGTTCCTGCTGCAAATATACAACGACATAATTTTAAATCTATTTCCACATGCACTTTTCAAAAGTATGAAAATTGTATTTACAGAATCATAATGTACCATGTGCACATCCATAAAATCAACATATTTTATTGACATTATATAACATTCAGGCCAATTCAAGATTTTTGAATTCCCTTTTTAAAAACTGCCCTTTGGAATTAGAATTCTAACAAAGATTACTAATTGTATTTGATTTTAGTCTCTTTCAATCAAGAAATTTTACCCCTAATTTTTTTTCATTTTCCTTCGTATCTTTGAATTGTTGATAAAACTTCAGTGCTTGTTTTATAAAATGGCCTATATTCTAAACATTATTATAAATGATTGCTTATTCCTATCAATTTTTCTGTTTCTTCAGTCCTGTATTTACTGTAAATTGGATATTAGCTTAGCTTTTCACTGATTAGATTCAAGTTCAACTTCTTGGCAAGAATACTTAACAAAAATGATATATAATTCTATGTGAATACTTTATGCTGTATCACATCAGGAGGCACCTAATGTCTGGTGGTATCCCTAGTCATTGTGTTCCAGAGATAGGATCAAGGAAAGCTCTTTAAATGGTTACAAGCCTATTTCTTTGATCCTTTGCCTTTTATCATTCTTCCTTCTTTCTTTTGGGAATGCTAGCCTGATATCTGAAGGTTCAGCATCCTTCTTGTGTAAGAACAAAATCCACCAAAGAAGTACGTTTCAGCATCTTCTTGTGTAAGGACATCCTTCTTGTGTAAGGACAATCTGATGGTTCAGCAACCTTTTCATGTAAGGACAAAATCCACCAAAGAAGATGCTAAAAATGTTCCAGATACAATATAACTCTGTGAAGGCATATGCAATCCAGGGCCGGTCAAATTCTTGATTATTGTTGTATGAAATAACAGTATTTATATATGTAACAAATAATATTAGCTTACTTTTAAAAACATTTTATTTTGTTTTAAGTTCCTGGCTACATATGCAGGATGTGCAGTTTTGTTACACAGGTAAACATGTGCCATGGTGGTTTGCTGCACCTAGCAACCAGCTTACTTGTTAAGCTGATATTATTTGAAATTTCTGATGTTTGAACATAAATGCAATACTGATTTAGTCTTTTTTCACGTTTTCCCTCAGCAGCACTGGTGCTTGCAGCACCAGTAAAGCCACCCTGTTGTGTGAAGCTAGCATCTGTTCTGATTAATAACCACATCATACTGGTCTCTTCAATATCCAGATTTCAAACCCATCTCTTGAGTGTCAATTTCTTCACTTTAAAAATATGAATATTAACAATAACTGCTTCATAGTTTGTGTGTGGGCTTTTTTTTTTTTTTGGTAAGAACTATACAAAATAATTTAGGTAATGCAGATAAACCACAGCATCCAGTACACAGTAAGTAGTTCAATAGTAATAGCTATTACTCTCTTCCCATTATTCCTCTAGAACATTGAAACTAGCCATCAGGGTGAGGTAGTAACTGATATTTATTATCACCCAGAAACCTCAGAATCATTTTCCTTGTCACTTATTAGTGAATAATCACCTGAGGTTCTCTCTTGTGAAGATATTATTACCTGAAATTTTATATAGATACCATTTGTTCATGGAAAGAAAAGCAATTGTAATGCAGAAGCAGAGACTAAAAGAATAGTAAATTATGTGTTAATATCAAGATAGAAATCCAAAAAAATGTAGAAAAGGGTAGTTATTACAGGAGGCTCAATAAATATGTGTAACCAACAGCTAAGTCCATATTTGTTCACTATAGAGTTGAGTATTAAAAGCAAGAACAAATTAAGCATGCAGGGAAGCTGTGGCAGAGGTAGAGCTGCCAGTTGGGAATTATGAATTTATTAACATGGTGAAAAAAATTTAAGAAAAAAATGTTTTTCTGAGCCACATCAACTGAAAGCTGATAAACTGATAAGCAAAATTTGATTTACCTAAAAGACTCTGACTTGGCCAAGAAGGAATAAATCCAGGTTAAACTGAAATTGGAAGCAAACAATTTAAGGGACACTCAAATATCCCTCCTGGTTCAGGGAGTCACAAGAAAGGGGAAGTTTTCAGACCTTGAAGGTGTTGTAACAGTTATAAATGAATGCAAACTGCATAATCACTTGACAAATGAGATCATCTGATACATCATAAAGTATAAAAAAGTTGTAATAGAGACCTGACTTCTAGCATGACAGAATGAGGATGTTAAAAAAAAAATCACTTCTAAAAAATTAAGTATGAGGCTGGAAGAAATGTTCAAAGCAACTATTTTGTACTCTGGAATTTTACCAAAGGTATGCAACAAAGTTTTTATTCATAAAAATCACTAAACTTTGTATAAGAAAAATAAAGATCTGTGGCATTCCTGTCCAAGACTGCTTCCTTTTCTCTCAACCAACATCCTGAGCTCTGTCGTCTTGGTACTTCGACTAAGGCATGGCAAGCTGTGAAAACTAGTTTCTTTGCTGCTACTGGTGGTGGAGACTCACTTCATCTGATGTGTTGTTAGCTAAAGCATCTATTTCAGCAGGAAGCAAACAGAAAGGGTCAGCAGACTAACTGGGGATTTAACAGAGAGTTCCAGGGGGTGAGACCGTTAGAGAGGGCTCAGTAAACCCAGTACATACAATGTGCATGTGTACAGTGACCAGAATGCACACACACTATCCACTTAAAACAGCTCCATGGGACTGGTGGGACTAGATGAACTCTCAAAAGAGTCATAAGGCAGCCTGACAGAATGGAAAGGGTGTGGCAGATTTGAATATACTCTTTGGCCCACACATAAATCCATCGACAGAGCGTTGAAGCTTTACTGGCTTTAAGTATTTGAGAAAAAAACTGACCCGTCTTTGGATGACCTCTAAGCTATGCCAACACAGGAACCAAGGCTTGAAAACAAAACCAAACAAAAAATTGAGCAGAAATCAGCAGCCATTCATTACTGGATTACATTATAAACTTGCCTCAATAACACAGATGTAGTCTAGGCAAATTTATAAACAAACAACAAATCAGGTTGAAGGTTGTAAGGAGCCAAATTCAGAGTTGCTGATATATTATCAAAAATTAGAAGACATGGAAAGATACAAGAAAATGCTATCCAAATTCAAAGAAAAAAGTAGTAAATAGAAACTTCTGATTGTCCTCAGATGTTAGATTAGGCAAAGACTTTAGAATAGCTGTTATACATAGGTTGAAATCACAATAGAAACCATGCTTAAGGAAAATATAGTATGGCAATGGGGATGTAATAAATAGATAATCTCAAAAATAAAGTTTTCTTTAAAAGGATCAAGCAAAAATTGCTGAGTTGGAAAGTATGGTAAATGAAATGCAAAACTCCTGTGAGGGGCTCAAAAGAAGATTTGAAAAGGCAGAAGAAAGAATTAGTGAACTTGAAATTAGAGCAATAGAAATTATCCAACCTGAAGAACAGAGAAAAAAAATTAAGAAAAGTCAATAGGCCGGGTGCGGTGGCTCACGCCTGTGATCCTAGCACTTTGGGAGGCTGAGGCGGGTGGATCATGAGGTCAGGAGATCGAGACCATCCTGGCTAACATGGTGAAACTCCATCTCCACTAAAAATACAAAAAATTAGCCAGGAGTGGTAGTGGGCACTGTAGTCCCAGCTACTCAGGAGGCTGAGGCAGGAGGATGGCGTGAATTCGGGAGGCAGAGCTTGTGCCACTGCACTCCAGCCTGGGTGACAGTGTGAGACTCTATCTCAAAAAAATAAAAATAAAAAAAATAAAAATAAAAAAATAAAAATAAAAAAAAGAGAAAACCTGTGGGAAAATATCAACTGTATCAAGAAGTGAATAATAAGTGTTCTGGGAGGAAAGGAAATGTTGAAAGGTATAGAAAAGTATTTGAAGAAATAATAGCTGAAAATGTCCCAAAATTAATTTGAAATCAGACATTTATTTAACAATAAATGCAAACAATTCAACAAATTATAAGTTGAATAAAGGCATATTCACAACTAGACACATACGTAAACTATTGAGAGATTAAGACCAAAAGAAAATTTTGAAAATAGCAAAAGAAAAAGTCTGAAGATACACAGGATAACTTCCGTCAGAAACTAGGGAGGTCAGAGACAGTGGAATGACAATTTCAAGTGCTGGAAACAGATATAAAAACAAGATTGTCCACCAAGAATGATGGTAAACTTATGGTAAACATTCAAAAATGGAAGCCAAACAGAAACTTTTCTTTGCAAAGACCAAGAGAATGTGTTCTTACCAGAATAGCCTTATAGAAAGTTCTAACAAATCCTCAGGCTGGGAAGAAGTGATATCAGATGCTAATTCAAATCTACAAGAAGAAATGATGGACACTGTAAAAAGAATTAGGTGATTAAAAATATATTAAAATACTATATATTCTCATTTCTTCTCTTAACTTCTTTACAAGATGTGACTGCACAAAGCAATGATTATAACATGGTATTGTTGGATTTGTAACATACATGGATACAATATGTATGACAGTGATAGTACAAAGGAATAAAGGAGGAAGGAATCAATAAGAAGAAAAATATAGACAGAAGAAATAAGGAAGAATGGAAGGAAAAACGAGAGATGAAAGAAAAGAAACAAAAATACATACAGAAAGGAAAAAACAGATAACACGTAAATATTCAAGAACCCTATATAAAATATCAGCATATCAAATTTAACAAATGTTTGTTAAAAAAAATGTTTTTGTTGTTTATGTTAATGATGATTCAGCTAAGAAACTAATTAATGTAAAAACACCATGTAAATGGTTTGAAGAAAAACAAAAATGTGATAATCATTTCAATAGATCCTAAAAACATATCTGACAAAATTCCACACTGATTCTTGATATAGACTGCTAGAAAATTTGAAATAGAAAGTTATTTTCTTGCGCTGTTAAGCATATTACAATAATCAAAATAACAACAATGTCAACTAAATTAGACAAAAATTTACGTTGAAACTTCAGGAGCATTGCCATTTCAGTCCGCAAAAAAAAATCAAATGAGATATTCACTATCATCTCCATTGTTTTCATATTGTTTTGGAAGTTCTACCCAGTACAGCAAGATAAGGAAACAAACCGAAGTGGGAATATAAAAATTGGAAGAAATAAAACTGTTAGTATATTATAATCTGCTTTTGAATTTTTACTAAGAAAATCCAAGAAAATATGTAGCCAAAAACTACAGCTAATAAAATAGTTTGATGAAATTGATGGCAACATAATGAGACTACAAGAGTAATAATATTCTTACACATGTACAACAAACAAGTAAAATGTTATATTAAAATATTTGTAAGAGCATTAAAATATTAAGTATATTTGAAACAAATATAGAGGAATGCAAAAGTCTTCATGGAGAAGATTATAAATATTTACTTAAGGTCCTAGTAGAAGCTTGAATATTTTGAGATGTGTCTGTCTGTGTGTAGACTGAAAGACTCAATATAATACCAATGGGAAACTTCTTCAAATTATTCTGTAAATTTAATGTAAGTCAATCAAAATGCCAGTAGTTGTTTTATGGAACATGACAATTTCATCAAATGTTCGTAGGAAATATAAGAGAAAAATGTACAAAACAATTAGGAAGAAAAATATTGTCTACGGATGTGTACAAGCAGACATTAAGGTTTAAGATAAAACTACAGTAATTCAGCATATATTCACATGGTAGAGATGTACAAATATTTCAATGGAACAGTGTCTAAAAGCAGACCCACACGTGATTTGAAAATCTATACGTGGAAGAATTCGTATTACATATCAGTAGGGGAACTTATGGATGCTTCTGTGAAACTAATGATGGTTATTCATTTGTGAACAAAAAATACAATTTCTACTACAATTCTTATGTAAAATAAAATCCCAAAAAACAAAACTGTAAATCATTTGAAAAATAATATATAATATATTTTTCTTAGAAAATATTCAATGTATAATTGTTTTTAAAACTGGTAAATGAATGACAGCATTAATAATATAACAAGGCAAATACCAGTCTGAGAGAAGATATTTTCGATGACTATAACTGAGAATTCAATACACAAAACATACACAAAACAGTTAGATATTAAGAAAACATTAACCAAATAGAAAATGAATTGTAATACATAAACAATTCACATATGAGAAAATCCAAAGTGTCAGCAAATAATGTTGAAACTTATTATTATCTAGAGAAAGTAAAGTTTTAAGAAAAATAAGTTAATATTAAACACATACCTATTGTCCAAAATAAATATAATTTATGATAGGAAGTATGGAGTGGATGTGGGAAAATGAGAAACTTTATATTCTGCTAATGTAAAAATCAATTGGCTTGGTTATTGTCAAAAGCCATTTAAAGTAATTTTTTCTTTTAACATGTTTATTGTGGGCATTTTCATACGCACAAAATCAGAGAGAATAATATAATTAACCTCCATGTACACATTACTCAACTTCAACAGTTACCAACATTTTGCCAAATCATATCATCTACCCACCCCCACTGCTCCCCCGATCCCCCCTCCCTGCCAGTTTTTGTTTGTTTATTTGCTGGATTATTTTAAAGACAATCAAACACATTTTTTCGTCTATGATTATTTTGTCTGTAAATTCTTTTCTATACATGTCTTACTGACATGGACTGTTTTTACACATACCCCTGACATTATGACCCACTCAAAAATGAACAGCCATTTCTTACTATTACATAGTTCCAAGGGATATTTTTTTTAAAATTGACAACGTTGTTGTTGTAGGTTTGTTTAAATTAAATCCAAAGTCTAAATATTTCATTCAGTGCACATGTCTCCTAGAGTTTTAAAACTGATTTCTCTTTTTCTTCTTTTTTATCTCTTTGTATTTGTTATGTTGGAAAAACTAGGCATTTGTCCTGTATACAGAATGTCCCACGTTTTGATATGGCTGAAGACTTTCTTATGATGACTTAACTTGTTCCCCTGCTCCCCAGCATT
>NW_012114633.1:948326-956604 GCF_000951035.1 Colobus angolensis palliatus
GTTTTTTTTGTATTTTTTAGTAGAGACGGGGTTTCACCGTGTTAGCCAGGATGGTCTCAATCTCCTGACCTCGTGATCCGCCCGTCTCGGCCTCCCACCCCCCAGCATTCTTTTGCACTAATAGATCTTGCAGCTTGTTTCAGTTCAGTTTCAACATTTTAGGCATGAATACTTCAGAGACAGTATGGTGTCCTATTACTGCGTCACATCACAAGGAACATAATATCTGTTTATCCCAATTCTAGTGATGCTAAGATTGATCACAGGTTTTAGGTGTGAATAGCAATTTTTCATTATTTGGCATTGTTGAATATATACAAATTCTGTTACCTAAACAGTTCAATATTCTTGATATTTGCCTTAAAGAAATTCTAGACAACAGCATAAGAAAATATGTGGAAGCAAGTTCATTGAAGTCCTATGCTGGAACTACATATCTTCTGACGCTTCATTTCTACTTTCCATTGTCTTCAGCCTGCCATGTCCCTAGAGGCTAAACTCTATAGAAGGTACCAATGGGATCTTTGCCTCTGGCTTGTGGTTGTACTTGTCTAAAGAGTGGCACAGCCAAGGGATCTGAGAGGGCGAAGACAGAAGTATCAGGGTGTCTACCTCCCACCTCTGCCCCATTTCCTTCTTGCTAAGTTACCTCCTCTACTTAAGGCCACAGCTAGGGCAGTCCTGTCCACGAGCTCTTTCTACTTTGTTCTAGTTACTCCTTCCTTCTCTTTCTCCCTCAGATTACATTTGATAATTAGGCATAAAATTTTGAAATAACCCTTAAGGTTTTTCTACATCCTGGCCGTTTCTTTGTAAATAATGCTTTTATGTGTCTTTCTCAAAAGATCGAGTTTGAGCACAGCATCTGTTTCTTGCCAGAATTTAGACAAAGTTTTTAATAATAAAATATCGGGTAAAATGTAAATGTTTATTCAAGTATTCATTTACTTCTTGAGTACAATGATTATTGAATGTCAAATACCCTTCTAAGCACTACCTATATATTAATGAACAATATAAAGCTGACGTTCTCACTGAATCTATTTTAGACATAAGCAAATAAATATCTCTCTGGATATAAGTTCATCAACAGGAAAAGTGAGTTTGGTATGTTCATAGCAGTTAAAATACATGAATAAAAGACATATATCAACAAACGTAACAATGAATGCAATAGTAAGTTTTAGAATGATAAAAACAGTGCTGACTAAAGTTAAAAACACAAAACTCAGTCAAAAACTCACATACAACTGATAGAACTAATAAACAAATTGAGAAGCGTGGTAGAACACAAAATCAAGATACCAAAATCAGTAGTGTTTCTCTACACTAACAATGAACTACTTGAAAAAGATGTCAAGAAAACAATCCCATTTACAATTTCTACAAATATAAAATACCTAGGAATAAATGTAATTAAGGAGATTAAAAGTCTTTCCATTGAAAATTATAAAATATTGATTAAATAAATTGAAAATACAAATAAATTGACAGATGCTCTCTGTGGATTGAAATAATTAATATTTTAAAATTCCTGTAATACTCAAAGCAATCTGCAGACTCATACAACATTCTTCACGGAAATAGAAAATACAATCGTAAAATTCACATGGAACCACAAAATAACCCAAATAGCCAACACAATCTTTGGCAAAAAGAATAACAGTGAACATCACAGTACCTGACTTCAAAATAGATTAGAAAGCTATAGTAACCCAAACAACATCACACTGGCATAAAAGCAGATATATACACCAATTGAACAGAGTAGAGAGCCCAGCAATAAATCCACACATTTAGAGCCAATTTGTTTTGACAAAGACATCAAGAACACACAATGATAATTGCCTTTAAAAGATAATGCTTAAAAATAATTCCTGCTATGTTCTAAGACTCGAGTTGACCTAACTGATACTGCCTCCACTGGTTATAGTCCTGATTTCCCTATCCTAGCATGCACCTACTGTTCTTTCAATCATTAGAATCACACCTGGACAAGCATCACCCCTGTCCCTCTCTAGGTTATTTAAATTTTTCTTCTATTAAATTTGTGTTTAGTTTTGCTCAAGTCTAGATCTTTCTATAATGATGCGGTACTGGCCAAATTAGAGATGATGCTGTTAGTGTTATTTGTCAGCTGTCTCGTACAAAAATGTGTTTCCAATAAAGATGATGCTCTAAAAAAATCTCAGGATTTACCTAAGTTTAGAAGTAAAATTACTAGACAGCTCTCAGACTCAGGCTTGGTGCACAAGCATGTAAGACATTTAACAAATTTTTATCTTATCATTGGCCAAAAGATATTGGTTTGGAAGACAGTCATAGTGGTTGAGGTATGTACTAGCAAAATACTAACAACTTAGGCATTTACTCTAATAACCATTTTCAATGGTATGCCTGTTTATTCAATAGTTAAATATAAATCATTCACTGAAAAAACCCTACTAATTCAACTGGGTACGTTATCAGATCTAAGAAAACTAGGGTTAAATATAGGAATAATTTCAACTTTTTACCTTAATAAGAAGTGGACATGAGATCAATTCACTGAACACATCAAATAGAAAATATTCATCTTTGAAGTTATACTAATGAGTTATTTTTGGAGGGATAAACAATCCAGACTCGGATTTGCTTTATAAAGACCAAAGAATTACTTACAGAAATGTTGAAAATGCTGAGCTCTAAATAAGCTGAAAGAAACAATTGAACACATGTCTACCTTGTCTACCAGATGCCTACCTTGATTATTTTTATGAACATCTATTGTGCTGCCCAGTTTTTATGTGCAGTTTATTTTACATATGTGCACAAGAGAGAAAGAAAGATGAGAGAAAGTTCAGCATTAACCAAATTTAGCATTACCTTAGGGCGTAACATATTCACCAGTTCAGTCACAAATTGTTCCAGAGAAAACTGGATAAAATCACTGTAATTGTTAAGCATGGCATTTTGTATTGAGAACTAATGTGAAAGATGATTAAGCCCATGAGAATGTTATCCATAATTTCTGAAAAAATGTACTGTAAAAAAAGGAGAAACAAAACAAAAACAAAATTGCAGCCACCACCACCAAGAAAAGCAAAAATCAGGTTGAAGGGAGATATGTAGTTCACTTAAAAATAAAAAATGCAAAACAAAAAAATAAATAAATAAAAAATAAATAAATAAATAAAATAGAAGATGCAGAATATCTGCATTGTAAGTCTAAGCTGAGGGTGAACACCTTTATACAAGACGCACTCCTCTAGGATAAAGTGACCAGACAATATTACTTGGCATAGTCTGTCTTCATAAACTATAAAATCCTCAAGTCATGTCAATCATGAAATTGCTGAATCAGCCACCTGTATTGATTACTAATATGGCCAGGGACAGCTTTACTCACCTTCTCTGCTGTAGCATAAACCATTTGGTCAGAAACAGACTATCTTTGTCAAAAGTGAGTTTCCAACGTGGAATTCTTTACTGACAAGCAGGTGCCAAAACCATGCTGATGTGAAAATGACAAATGACCTTGCCAAATCCATCAAAGACTTTACTGAGTTCTTGGCACCATTAAAACGTCTCCTGATGGATGACTCACAAGTTCTATTAGATCGTCAGCAAAATTCTTTCTTCTCGGAGATGTAGCAGCTAATTGTACTTTTTGCACCTTAGTAGAAATAGAAGTTTGATAAACAGGTGAACATAACTAAGTGAAGGTTTGCCTCTGTGCTATGGAACTTGGACATGGTTTTTTCTAAAACTTGCTTTTGAAGGATAATATATACAAACACAAGTGTAGGCCTTGTATATGTGGTTTATTAAATTTTCTCCAAATGAACACATCCTTGTAATGGGCACTTGGAGTTTAAAAAAACGACAGAAGACTACTAGCAACCCCCAAAGCATCCTCTTTCTCCTCTCTCTGGTCATTGCCTATATAATCCTGTATAGCACGGGGAGCTTCACCTGTGTTTATACATTGTATAAATGGAATTATACACCATGAGCTCCCATGTGTGCCTTCTTTACTTCAACATTACCACATCCGTGTTTTCTATACCTCTTATTCAGGTACATTTTAATAGCTGTGTTTTCTTCCTCTTTTGCATTTTGTTAAATATTTTCCAAACTCAAGTTATGTTGATCTTCCAATCTCCAAAGTAAAATATAAGGAAGAGATGTAGACCTCGAGAAATCATTTTGAGGAATTTGATAGCAAATAAACTCATGAAAATGATTTCATTTTCTTGGGTCAAATAAGAAGTCACTGGAGTAAAGGTACAACTGAATAGAAATGCAATTGGTAAAAATGCTGAAAACTGTCCAGTAAATCTAATACACTAAATCTGTACACTTAAAAAGTGACTAAAGAGTCTAACAAACTAAATACTAATAATAATAATGGATAATTTTAATGGCTTGATATAAAGGTCATTGAATTCTACAGTGAAACATTTTGTACTTGGAAGCACTTCAAAATACTCAAACTACTTCTCATTAATTTCCACAAAAAGTAAAAAAAAAAAATGCTTTTTGTGCAGGTGAATAAATAAATATTAAAATATTACAATCTCATATAATCCCTAAGTAAAGAATATAACTCAAACATCTGACCTATTTATCTCCAAAAGTATATTGTGAGAACAAGGTTATTATTATTCAGTTCAGCCAATTGGTAATGGAAAAAAAGAGAAAAAAGGATGGACTCAGAAAATCTCCTGTCAAATAAGTACATAATTAAAGACATTTACGTAACTTTATACTTACCATCAGTTGTGTTCTTTCTTTCAGCAAACTTGCCTCCATTTTTCAAGTTTTAAATTCTAATTGTTACTGGCAAGTTTCTGACCTAGTGGTGTAAATAAATAATTTGTCTTAAATTGCAAGTTGTCACCACATTTTGGACAATATTAATATTAATAAAATGATTTTCAGTTTTCAATGAAGGTTTTTATTCATTTCTTCATTCTTTTGGCATTCACTTGATATTATTGATCAACCAGTACTTTTAAGTCACTGTGTTAGACATGGTGTGTATTAAAAAATAAATCCTGATCTTAAAATGTCTATCTTTGGCCAGGTGCTATGGCTCTCGTCTGTGGTCCAGGCACTTCGGGAGGCCAAGGCTGGTGGATCATCTCAGGTCAGGAGTTCGAGACCAGCCTGGCCAACATTGTGAAATCCCCATCTCTACTAAAAATACAGAAATTAGCCAGGCGTGGTGGCAGCACCTGTAATCCCAGCTACTCAGGAGGCTGAGACAGGAGAATCAGTTGAACCTGGGAGGTGAAGGTTGCAGTTAGCAGAGGTCGTACCACTGCACTCCAGCCTAGGTGACACAGCATGAGACTCCACCTCAAAAAAATAAAATAAAATAAAAACAAAAACAAACAAACAAAAACCAGGCCATATTTTAATTTCTTTTCTTCCTTCTATCCCTCTTTACCTTCCTTCTTTTTTTACTCTGTTCTTTGTTTCTTCCCTCCTTTTCTTCTAGAAAAATTTAGTCCAAAAGCCATTATAGGGAGCCAAACAAGGTGGAAATTAATGTGGGGAAGAAGGGGTGTGGGTGAAGCTGAGGGTATTGGAGTTCAAGGAGAACTGACAATGTGAGAGTGGTGGAGGTAGCACTGATAAAAAAAGATGAGTTATGGGTATATGTAAAAAGTATATCAGTTAAAATAAGTTTATTACTGTTCCAAAAGTGAAAACTACATTTAGAGAAGGAAGAAAACTATAATAAATGCTACAGTCATAGATTTTACTTGGAAATATGGGTAAAAACACTTGATTTTCAACATGTATATGAAGAAACATAAATGAAATATAGATATAAATAGATGTTCACTGAGATGGCCTGAAGCAGTGACCCACTACTTTCCCAAAACTTAGATCTTCATTTCTGAATATGTTCTTCATGAAAAAAGTACAGGGCTTCCTATAAAAATTGCTTATTACAAGGCCAGGATAGGAAATTAGAATTACTCTGGAGTGTATTCTTTTGTAAATAAGAATGGAGAACTCAAAACTAACGTGATATGTCACAAGGATTCAGAAACCAGTTTGAAGAAGTTTCTTGCTGCCAAATTGGGACAATTTATAATATTAAAATAAATAATTAAACTAGAAGATTGTAAGCCTTTGGATAAAACAGGAATTCATGAATCCAGAAAGATATAAATAAGCAAATAGAAAGGAGAGAAATTTTTCCTTTATAGTAGAGTTGCAATTCATGTAAGTACAATTAAATATAAAGTTATAAAATCACCATTTGGCAACCCGTAGTCATATTAATTTTAGCTAACAAATATCAATGGATGGCAAAAAGTGTGTGTAAAAGATTGAGGAAAATGAGATATATGTATAATCTCAAAATATCTCCCTAGAAAATATTAATTACAAAGTAAAATCTGAGGTGTACCTCTAGAGTGGAAGAAGATAGCAAACACAACATTAATTTTGTGACCAAAGTTAATATCACCAATAATGGGACAAATTGACATTATGTACCATTGGACAGGATTCATCAAGAAGAATATATCACCACTTCTACAGTTTTCTTGCAGTGTATAACCTAAGTTCAGTGATATGCTTTGACTCTGTGTTCCCATCCAAATCTCATTTTGTAGCTTCCATAATTCCCACATGTTGTGGGAAGGACCCGGTGGGAGATAACTGAATCACGGGGCAGTTCTTTCCCATGCTGTTCTCATGATACTGGATAAGTGTCGTGAAATCTGATGGTTTTTAAAATGGAAGTTTCCCTGCACAAACTCTTTTTTTGCTTGCTGCCATCCACATAAGATGTGACTTGCTCCTCCTTACCTTCTGCCATGATTGTGAGGCCTCCTCAGCCATGTGGAACTGTAAGTCCATTAAACCTCATTTTCTTTCCAGTCTTGGGTATGTCTTTATCAGCAGTGTGAAAACAAACTAATACATTGAGGAAATAATAGACAAACAGAAATTTGAGGGAAATTCTGAGAAATAACTGGTCTATAACCATCTTTCTAAAAGTCAAGTTCTTAAACATCAGAGAAGTACTGAAGAACTATTTCAAACTGAGGGAAATGAAAGCAATATGAGAAATGCAACATGTGATATGCAACTGGATCTTATGACTATAAAAGGCATTAGTAGAATTGGAGAAACTTGAACAGGGTCTGTGGATTTGATAGTGCTAACATTTCAATGTTAATTTCTTCACTTGTGGCTATGCTGGAGTTATGCTGGAAAACTTCCTTGTTTATAGAAGACACACTGCAATTTACCTACAAACACTTTAAAGGAGGGAAAGATTTTAGAACTATAGTTGCAGTTTTCCTTGGTGAGTTTGGAATTATTTCAAATTAAAATAATAGAAACAAGGAGGGAGGATTACTATTGCATGAGTATAGAGCTTCAGTTTTGTAAGACGAAAAAGTTCTATAGATGTGTTGTACAACAATATCAACATACTTAACACTACTAAACTATACAATTAAAAGTAGTTAAGATATCAAGATGATGCTGGCCTCATAAAATGAATTAGGAAGGACTCCCTTTTTCTCTATTGATTGAAATAGTTTCAGAAGGAATGACACCAGCTCCTCTTTGTACCTCTGGTAGAATTTGGCTGTGAATCTGTCTGGTCCTGGACTTTTTCTGGTTGGTAGGGTATTAATTATTGCCTCAATTTCAGAGCCTGTTATTGGTCTATTCAAAGATTCAATTTCTTCCTGGTTTAGTCTTGGGAGGGTGCATGTGTCCAGGAATTTATCCATTTCTTCTAGATTTTCTAGTTTATTTGGCTCAACATATGCAAATGAATAAACATAATCCATCACATAAACAGAACCAATGACAAAAACCACATGATTATCTCAATAGATTCAGAAGAGGCCTTCAACAAAATTCAACAGCTCTTCATACTAAAAACTCTCAATGAACTAGGTATTAATGGAACATATCTCAAAATAGTAAGAGCTATTTATGACAAACCCACAGCCAATATCATATCGAATGGGCAAAAATTGGAAGCATTCCCTTTGAAAACCGGCACAAGACAAGGATGACCTCTCTCACCACTCCTATTCAACACAGTGTTGGAAGCTCTGGCCAGAGCAATCAGGCAAGAGAAAGAAATAAAGGGTATTTAATTAGGAAAAGAGGAAGTCAAATTGTCCCTGTTTGTAGATGACATGATTGTATTTTTAGAAAACCCCATCATCTCAGCCCCAAATCTCCTTAAGCTGATAAGCAACTTCAGCAAAGTCTCAGGATACAAAATCAATGTGCAAAAATCACAAGC
>NW_012114633.1:956981-958139 GCF_000951035.1 Colobus angolensis palliatus
GCATCATGCTACCTGACTTCAAACTATACTACAAGGCTACAGTAACCAAAACAGCACAGTACTGGTACCAAAATAGATATACAGACCAATGGAACAGAACAGAGACCTCAGAAATAACACCACACATCTATAACCATCTGATCTTTGACAAACCTGGCAAAAACAAGAAATGCGGAAAGGATTTCCTATTTAATAAATGGTGCTGGGAAAACTGGCTAGCCATATGTTGAAAGCTGAAACTGGATCCCTTCTTTACGCCTTACACAAAAATTAATTCAAGGTGGATTAAAGACTTAAAAGTTAGACCTAAAACCATAAAAACCCTAGAAGAAAACCTAGACAATACCAGTCAGGACATAGGCATGGGCAAAGACTTCATGACTAAAACACCAAAAGCAATGGCAACAAAAGCCGAAATTGACAAATGGGATCTAGTTAAACTAAAGAGCTTCTGCACAGCAAAAGAAACTACCATCAGAGTGAACAGGCAACCTACAGAATGAGAGAAAAATTTTACAATCTACCCATCTGACAAAGGGCTAATATCCAGAATCTACAAAGAACTTAAACCAATTTACAAGAAAAAAACCAAACAACCCCATTAAAAAGTGGGCAAAGGACATGAACAGACAATTCTCAAAAAAATATATTTATGCAGCCAGCAGACACATGAAAAAATGATCATCATCACTGGTCATCAGAGTAATGCAAATCAAAACCACAATGAGATACCATCTCACGTCAGTTAGAATGGTGATCGTTAAACAGTGAGGACACAACAGATACTGGAGAGCATGTGGAGAAATAGGAACACATTCACACTGTTGTTGGGAATGTAAATTAGTCCAACAATGTGGAAGACAGTGTGACTGTTCCTCAAGGATCTAGATCTAGAAATACCATTTGACCTTGTGATCCCATTACTGAGTATAAACCCAAAGGATTATAAATCATGCTACTATAAAGACACATGCACATGTATGTTTATTGTGGCACTATTCACAATAGCAAAGACTTGGAACCAACACAAATGTCCATCAATGATAGACTATTAAGATAGATGATAAGGGCCGGGCGCGGTGGCTCAAGCCTGTAATCCCAGCACTTTGGGAGGCCGAGACGGGCGGATCACGAGGTCAGGAGATCGAGACCATCCTG
>NW_012114633.1:958816-1027881 GCF_000951035.1 Colobus angolensis palliatus
CAGCCATAAAAAAGGATGAGTTCATGTTCTTTGCAGGGACATGAATGAAGCTGGAAACCATCATTCTCAGCAAACTATCACAAGGACAGAAAACCAAACACCATATATTCTCACTCACAGGTGGGAATTGAACAATGAGAACACTTGGACACAGGGCAGAGAACGTCACACACTGGAGCCTGTTGGAGGGTGGGTGGGCTAGGGGAGGGATAGCATTAGGAGAAATAGTTAATGTAAATGATGAGTTGATGGATGCAGCAAACCAACATGGCACATGTATACCTATGTAACAAACCTGCACGTTGTGCTCATCTACCCTAGAACTTAAAGTATAATAATTTTAAAAAGTAGTTAAGACAGGAAATTTAATGTTTTGTGTTTTTTTACCACCATAACAAATGGGAAAAAATAAACAACAACAAAAAAGGGAGTATTATTTAGGAGACGAGTTCTCAATTTTGAGTAGTATAGTTTTTAGAAAATACAGATGTCCAAATCACAATACTGTAGATTATAATTCAATATGTCTAGATTAGAGTTTGATAATTTTTTTCACATATGGCCAAGGCTACAATAACACTGATCACACTTCATCAATTGCAAGTAAGTAACAACAACCATGATAGAATAGATAAAGCACTTGATCCAGTTCAAAGCATTCCACCTCCTAGTTTTATGGCCTTGGACAAATCACATTCAACACTCTTATCTTTAAAACCCTCATCTTTAAAATGGGGATAATAATTCCTGCCTTATAATATTACTGAGCGGCTCATAGGAGATGACAACATAGATCAAAGCACTGGAGAAATATAAGGCAGTAGTATAATGGAAGAAATTAATGAGTAAATCTCTATATAAAAAGTCACATAATGTACTATAAGCATGTCGTATCATTAAGACGGTTCTCTTTAACTAGATTTAAATGTAGTAACACACTCCAGTGAGCCATTCCACAATCTCAGATGATACACCTGAGCGATTCTTGGCTTTGGAACCTAAATTGAGAAGCTAGCGAGGCTGAGGCAGGAGAATGGTGTAAACCCGGGAGGCGGAGCTTGCAGTGAGCTGAGATCCGGCCACTGCACTCCAGCCTGGGAGACAGAGCCAGACTCCATCTCAAAAAAAAAAAAGAAAAGAAAAAAAAAAGAAAATGACCGAAATTTCCATCAGTGTGTGATCTAACTTAATCCCATTAGCGACCTTAAAACTGGCGACTTTCTTGATCTCAGTGGACCATCTGTTAGGACCCGTTGTGGTTTCTAACGGTGGAGTAAAAACAAAAAAAGATAAAAGATACTACATGGAATGATACAAAAGATCTAATCCCTTACAATATTTGGCCCAAATGACTTCTACCAGGCTTCCCAGCAGTTAGATGTCTAGAAGGTGGTTGTCCTCATGCTGTTGCTGAGCAGGCAGCTTCTTTGGAGGCTAAGCTCGTAGGTCTTAGAATCAGCAAGACTGGATACCAAATTCCAGCCCAACTGGAAAACCCTGGACATGTTTCTTGTCTCAGAGTCAGGTTCATAATTTGCAAAAGGATGACAATGATTGTATAAACTTCTTAAGATTAAATGAATACTTGATAAATGTTGTCAATTATGTTTTTTTAATAAATGATGATATTCAGCACAGTTCTCCCACTTTTTCGGAAACAACTATTCACATTTAAGATGGCAACTGGGATTAGACTCCTAGAAACCAACATAAGTTACTAATTTGACCTCAGGAAGTTACTAGATAGGTAACTATTGTAAAATTAAATAAATTAATATGGCCACTTCAGCTCTAAGTACAGTTCAGATTTTCAGATAATACCAAAACAGCATTTCAAGAAGCATTAAATATATATAAAGCACTTTGTTGAGCCTGGGGAGGTGTGAGAAGGTTTGTAAAATATGAAATATCACACCTACAACCCAAATTATCTTCTTTCCTTCAGACTTATCTCGAAAAAAACTGTAATTCTCACTTAATATTAAGAGATTCTTTTAGGAGAAGTGTGCTATATCACTTTCAATGTAAACTAGAAAAAAAGAAGAGGAACAACAGCAAAATTGTTTGGGGGCAACAGCATAAAAATTCTTTGGTATAGGGCAAAAAATAGTTGAAATACTATGTGGTCTCCTATCTCATATCAGAACACTCAAATTTCAAATGCTTATGCTGTGGATTAATACATAATATTACTACAGCTCTCTTTCTTAAAAATTTTTTTTTTATTGCAAGATAAGAATTTTTTTAACATTTTTTCAGGAGTGTAAGTGCAGGTTTGTTACATAGGTAAACTTGTGCCATGGGGGTTTGTTGTACAGATTATTTCATCACCCAGGTGTTAAACCTAGTACCCATTAGTTATTTTTCTTATCCTCTCCTTCCTCCTACCCCCCACCCTCTGAAAGGGCCCAGCGTGTGTTGTTCCCTTCTACGTGCCCATGTGTTTTCATCATTTAGCTCCACAAAAATTTGCACATTGACCTTCTTATAAAATTATTCACTTTAAAAGTTAAAAAAATTAAAACTCATTCAGAAATTTATTTTTTTCACAATTCTTTGTAAATATTTTATGTTATTTATTTTACTCCATTAACTTCTTAAAACTCAGAAAACCATGTTTTAATTCAAGTATAAAAACTACCTCCCCAGTGTATAAAGTTGATTGGCTGGAAAGTACTCAGTTACTAATTTTTTGTGGAATAATGAAAAAGTTTTTATTTTATTACTTTTGTTAAAAATAGTAATCTCCAGTGTTAGAAATCATCAATCAGATTAATTCATTAAAACTTCCAAGGAATTTTCAGAATTCAAAACAGCTAATGTTACTCAAATCTAGTTTTATTTTGGTCTTTATCAAGTTCCATCACTTACTAGGCTTCTACAAGAGTTTTGAAGCTTCAGTGGAATTGTTATGAACAGGTAGCTAGCTATTTTATGACTAGTCATATGAAAATGCAAAAACATTTCATTCACTTACTGTTTAAAAAGACTATATATTTTCTAATCTTCCTCACTTTATTTCTATGAAAAAATGACAGTTAGAGAAATGTCTGCAGGGGGAAAAAAAAAAAAACATGCCAGTTACAAAGAGTTTCATGCTATCATTTTAGATTAACAAAACAAAACACGTGATTAGCTTTCCTTTGTTTCTTTACAATAGTCCGTTGATTTCTTAAATACCTCAAAGGAATTTACAAAGAAGAAAAAAAGAAATCTAACAACTGATTGATGAAGTATATTCTCAGTGCAATGCTTGGCAAAGACTGCATTTTTATTATGGTAAAAAATGGTGTTAAAGGATGTTAGAGAATTGGACAAAATGAACCATCTGATTTGACTGATCTTGATTGTGCAATACTTTCCAGCATGTACCTCCAAGGTTTGCATACCCTATTTTGGCATTTTGGAGTAATTATCACTTGAAACTTTCACAAGTATGCCTTATTTCCACAGGTAATTAAGGTGACCTAGTTATGTCCGCATAAAGCTTAGTCTGAATGATGCAGACCCAGGGGGAGACTAAGAGGTCACTAACAGCAATCAATCTAACTGATGGAAAAAAGAAAGAATCTTGTAGATGATATTCGCTGTATAGTATTATAAAGCTATTTTTAAGATACATTATTTCATCAATAATATCTGAAGAGCATAGGAATCATTTCCCTTCAACTATTCTGTGTCTCATTTCACGCTCCTTTTAACATTTGAGCTGTTGAGCTTGCTAATTCCTTATAATTAGTAATAAAGGAATTTAAGATTCATTTCTCAAGATGAACGTTTAATTTTGTTGATTTTCAAAAGCATCGTTAAAGAATTGCTCCTATTGCATGTGGTTAACAAATTCTTAATTGTGCTCTCGTGTCTATGAATTATAATTAACAAACTTTACAAATGCTTTGCCACCCCAAAATGTTGCTCACCCTCAAATTGTTCCCTTCATCCTTCGAACAGATCTGAACCCAAAGACCCAACTCCTTCATCAATCTAATATTCTGGCAACTGACTGAATTTACTGAAAGAGTTGGAGAATTGAGTTTCTAGTGCCAACCCACAATATGCAACTTCTGTCATTTTTTTATTCCACAACCTTGAAACTTGCTGCAGAAAATCAATGCATCAGATACACCACATCAAGAACATAATCTTGCCCTTTATAGAAAGGTCACAAGCACGTTTATTTAAAGCACACCTCAGGTTAATTAACAGACACACATTATCAGAAAAACTAAAACAAAAGTAAACCAAAATATAAAATATTTTGAATAATCTAAGGTAGGTTTAAACCCATTATTTTTTCTACCTCATGGCACTATGACTAGGACAACATGGATAATATAGTTCACATTTTACTTCCAAATGAGTTTTTTCATCTCTTCTTCTGGGAAATACTAACAAATCAACTGAGTTTCTTAAATGGTGTAGTCTGTGCCCCTAGACATTAAAATTCTAGCAGCTCAAAATGAAACATATACAAAAGAAAAATATATGCTATTAAATATGCAAAGCACTTACATTCTTTGTTGAATCATTATTTAATTAAAGAATGATTTATTATCATACCATAAATGGGAATGATACGTGGAGAGGAGCTCTAGTTGCTTGAGGGTGAGTGTCATGTGCATTTTTCCTGGAGTCCCTAATAAGTGACACACTTGTATCATTACATTTGAGGTGAAGCAGAAGCCTCTGTCAGATTCCATTCACATGGGCAATCCCCAGTGGCAAAACATCTGATTAACTAGCAAAGCCACTGTCGTTAACAGCTGTATTATTGGAAGCTTGGAAGTATTCAGCCTATTTAGTAGCAGAATGTATTATCATAATCACTCTCTCTCTCTGGCTCATGTCCAAGAGGTATTAACTACTACCCAAATAAATTACTATTAAAATGGCTAGGCATAAATGAAACAGTATAAGTATAATTTATACTGACTATAGGCCGTATGTTCTATTTGCCTCCAATAAAATCTGTTTTGGTAATATATACATGAATAACAGTAATTTCTTCATTTGTAAGTTTACTGGGTTGATTTAGCAAAATCCTTTGCAGTTCTCTAAAAAGACCTCAGAAAAGAGTCTGTTTTATTAGTTCTATTATTCTAAACAAACTATATTGTCAATCTTGTGAGCATAGATATATGAATTCGAGTGACCTATTAAGGTTCCAGGTAAGTATGCATTTTAATTATTTGGACCAATTTTATTGAGACAATTTTCTAAGTATCTTGCATATTTATAACCATAATTGTATTTAAAAAGAAAGGTACTGAAATGACCTAGAAGATCTCATTTTGACAAAATCTTACCAATTTTGTGACTGATGAGCATTTAAAATAGCTACAAAATGGAAAGAAAGAGAGAGGAAGGAAGGCAGAGAGGAAGGGAGGGAGGGATGGAGGGAGGGAGGGAGGGAGGGAGCGAGGGAGGGAAATTGTCCAACGCAAATACAGTGCCTCCAGGTGAATGAAAACTCCTTGTAAAAAATGCAAAATTCTACTAAAATCTAGCTTGTATTTTATACACACAGAAATACGAAAAATAATATACCCAACTCAAAATTTTATTTTTAATAAAATGTATTTTATTAAAATTCTGAAGCAAAATATAATTTTGAACGTAATGAAAAAGATTTACAGTACTTTAGTTTACTTTGCTGTGTGTAGCACTGGTTTGGAAGGGTCACTCCTAAACAAAAGTGTAGTGAATTATAAAGACAACCTGCTTCAATAGTGTAAAATAATTTAATGAAACTTTGTAAATAAACGTGTTCTTCCCAAGTTTCATGGAAGCATGAGAAGGAAACTGTAAGGGAACATTAAATAAAGATGCTTGTAGATCTAAATGTTTTAAATAAAACAAAGTGAAGATGTTTAAAAGTGCAGCACCATTGGGTGATGATAATTCTAGTAGTTTAAGCTGCTTAAATCCAAAACATGCTTTCTAAATATGGAATGCAGGTACCTAGATTGGTATAAAGTAGCAAAATAATGCTCATTTTTACATCATCCAAATGAGGAAAGGCAAGAGAATATTATAATAATAAATGACCTGTTGGTTTAATGGTTTCCAGAAGAAGTATTTCATATATATTTGTCTCTAAAAAAGAACAGTGTTCAATTAACGTACTCTTTACTTTTGCATCTGTAAATGTCTCATAGTGTTTTAAAAAAGTATTATAGCAAAATATAAATGAATAAATAAAATGATTCTTAAAATATTAAAGAATATAACTTAAATGTAACACAATAGAGATAGCATCAGCAATTAGTGAACACTATAACAGTTTACTGAATGTTACATTTCATTGTCTGGCTTGAAGTGTTCTGATTAAACGTGCAGGATGCTCTTCAAAACTGTTCAGAGTCTCTCCAAAGGACAGACTAATTACCAACTGTTAATATTAAGAATACACTTGGGGCAGAAAAATAGGACTTCAATTTACAGTAATAATTTTGGGATGGAGTTATTCCAGCAGTAAATTGTCACAGCTGCTCCAAGTGTGATGACACCCCTGAAAATAAAATAAATACAGTTATAACTTTCCAGTAGATCTTTAGATACTCTGCCAAGAAAAGTAAAACAATTAGTAAACCTTCCCAAATTAAAATCTGAGATTATACCTTAGGTTTGCATAGCTGTTTAGAATTACACAGTGTTTTTATATATGACATGAATACATTTTTGGACAAAGAGAAATACCAGCATTTAGCATTTTATGCTTTCTCTGCTGAAAATTAGTCAAAAAATATTTCTTGTTTCGAATCATGCATAGCCAAACCAAATAATCCCCAAATTATTCAAACATGAGCATATTTTGTCTCAGTCTATTTTATAGTTTTCTGACAGACTGAAAATCCTACCAGTACTAGCACCATCACCACCATCCTTCCACCCCCAAGAATTTTGTGCTTCAGTTAGCTGAAGGATTCTCAGTTGTACAGACATCTGTTTCTGTGAAGACAGACTTATAGACAAGTTAAACAAGGGTGTTCAAGGTCCCTGGCACAAAGTTAATATGCTTCCTGCTTCGGACTTCCTGCCAAACCCAGCCCCCACTGGTTATTTGCATGGATGAAAAGCTTTCAGATATGATTTCACTCTTTATTTGTTAAGACAGAGGAATTTTTCTGTCTTCATGCCTGTGTTAATTCAATCTGGTCATTTTTTCCCTATCTATAAAAGAGAGAGACCAATCTCATTTGACAACTTGACTCAATGTGTTCACACACAATCGAAATGCCTTTTATTGATGTGGCAGTTCAGTTTACAAAGGACTTGCACTTGTATCATCACTGTTCATCCTCACCAGATGCTGAGAGGTAACAATCTACATCTTTTGTTTTGTTTGAGAATAATAATTATATCTGAATGTCCTCTTTTAAAAGTACTTATATTTTTAGTTATTCTTCATATTTGGTTATTTTAGGTAACAATGATGTTAGCTTTTATTATAAACTTTGCTTTTTCCTTTTAAAATCCAGAACTATTTGCCTTTTACTGTTGCCTCTTACTGTTGTTCAATGGTTATCCGCTATTCAGACACTCAGATCAATAATATCATCACCAAATACAGGCAGTAGAAACCGAAATAAATTTATGCTTGAAACCTGCCTTTTAAAGCACTGTGTGATATAGGAAAATGAATTTTAAAAACTTTTTTAAAGAATTTGCAATTTGCTTTAGTCTCAGTGTAACAGTAATTTATAGTGACAATCCCCTGCACATGGATTTTGCCCACTACTAGGGAAAACTAGTAAGATACAGAGAAGATAATTTTATTTATGATGGGCATTGATCAAATAAAAGTATGATTACTAAGATATGTGTTTATAACTCTTTCCAAGTTCTTCTTTCCTATACACTATTGCATTCTGTACTCCCCTTTCACCCCTTAATCTTCTTGTTATAAATCCACTCATCTATCCATGGCCCTTTTTCCTATAACTTGATAAAATGCTCATATTTTAACTATTATCTTCCATAGATGCAGAGGGAGCCAAGGTGAACCACATAGTCAATTAGGACATATGTTCCAAAAGAAATAGAGGTAGATTTGATCCCTTTAATCCACTTGGTTACTGTAGGCTTCCTGTTCAATTTCTTCATCGCTTATATATTCCATTTATATTTCACTTGCTGTATGTCTGTTTCTGAGCCTTTTTTTCCAATCCTACATTGTTTTATGGCATCTAGAGAAGCATGTGCTTCCCAAAGGAGCTTTCTGTTTTCCCTCTTCCCATTTATGCTTTATGTAAAGCATGGTGTCAATAACTCTCTCGGCTCCTCCTCACCAGAATTGGGAGAGAGGAACTGGGCAAAGAATCAAATGTCACCAAGGTGAGACAAGGTGCCATAACTTGACATAACTTCCAAAGAAATCAATTTAGCTACATGTAAACTCATAAAGGCACAAGTCATTGTTTAAATATTGTACAAGACTGTATTGTGTATTACCCAAGATATTAATCATCTTCTTCTGCAACAACTGAAGAAATCTATCCTACCCTATTCAACAGTATTGACCCAAAAAACAGTTTTTAATGTGGCAATACCCCTTCTATCTGCACGTTGGCAGCCAGAAAATAAGTCTCCCTTTTGAAGTATTCCTATTAAAGATAATGATAATAATTAGATTCTTAGAGAAGGGAAAACGACTTCTTATACAGCATGCCATCATATTTTATTTGTATTTTATAATTGGCATTTCAAGGAAAAAGAATCAATTTGAATTGATGTGAGTGCCATTTAGTAGCTTTATCCTCAATCACTTTTTCTTTACTAACAGTATTCCTTGTTCATTGCACATTTAAACTAGACTGACAAAGAAATATTCTTGACAAGTTAAATATCCTCACTTCATATCCTCCATAATGGAAGTCAATAGGAAACATAGAAATCAAAACATGTCCAGCACAAAGTTATAAGATGCTATTTAAAGTTCCTGCTACTAAATTCCAGGAAACCTGTAATCCAATAACACAAGAACACTGAGGTGGAAACCCCACTGCACAGATGTAAGCTGCATGAGAGTTTCTACCTTGGCCACCTACTTCACAAGTTTGTTATAAGAACTGATTGACATCCCAATTTGGGAAGATGCCCAGCACATTACAATCTCATATTAAACATCAATAATATCTTATAATTTCTCAAATAATTTTCATAAACATTACCTCATTTGATCCTTGCAATCACCTTTTGAAGTACCACGGTCAGATATTATCCTTAGTCTGTAGATGAAATTGAATCAGATGAGATCAGATTATTTACCCTTGTGATTCTTGTGGTGCAGTGTTTGCTCTACTCCATGACCCCCTTATAGGTTCACTGATCCACTTAATTAACGAGGCCCTCAAGCAACTGTCTAGTAAATTGCCTGAGCTCAGACACTAAAGGTTACCAAAACATCATGAAATGCAGAAGGTACTGTATTTTATTGATTAAAAATAAATTATCATTTTTTGAGGAATATAGCTGTACTATTTGCTTTAAAAATATTTCAACAGATTGTAGCTGATGCTGATGGGAGGATACCCAACTACTGAGCAAAGGATATGGCATAGCAAGGTAGTCAGCCTAGGAGCATGAGAGTCATTTGGAGAGCAGAAAGAATGTAGTCTTAGGAATCCAAAACCATCGCAAGAGACCTAAGCAGATGGTCTGTTTCAGGGAAGTTCATGGGAAAAATGCCAGCATCATCAGGGGTAGCTCTTGTTTATAACATGTATATCCACTGTCACTTGACATGATGCCTTGTACATAGTAGGAATTCAGTACATATGGAGTGAATGAATATTCTATCCCCAATGTTTTCAATACAAGATTATTCCATCTGTTTTCACTTATGAATAATTAATTGAATAAACGAATGACATTGTTTTATCTGTATGTGACTTCTAAATGAACAAAATGGGAAAACTACAGAACAATAAATTATTTGCTAGATAAATCATTGTTTGCCTTTTTTTCATACCCGTTTTAGTGACTGTGAACTTTTGCTTAACATAAATTTTGATTGTTGACTCGTTATAATCACCCAGCTATTTAGCACAGTGTTTGGCATGTTCTGATGTTAGAATCAAACGCCTTAGTGATGTGCTGGCTCAACAACTACTAAAAATCAAAGATAAATAAATAGCAGATTTTCAACTTCTAATACATCTATTGATAACATTCAATTTAGAAATATGAGGATAAGGAAATCACAAGAAATCAAGAAGCAGATTTGGAATGAAAGTGATAGGCTATTATCTAGATATACTTCAGGAAACTAAAGGCTTTAATGCATTTAATCTGAATTCATAACGAGCTTTCAAAGGAGGAAGAAAAAGAAACAAAAAAAGCACATTACCTAAAAGACACACATAATAAAATTGATTTATTTCCACTTAGTAAAAATAAACGTTAAAATCTGTTTTCATATTATGGTAATATAGAAATTAATCAAATCAAGATACAGTGATGATAAGAACAAAGTTTTCCCATGGAAAATACAAAATAGCACTTCTTTCATCAAAGTATAAAGCACAAGACTGAAAATGAATGATTTGTCTGGACAATAATCAGGTTTAGAACTTTAATCAAAAGGTTTTAGGGCCAGAAAAAGTGTGTTGTCACAGAGAATTCCACCGTATATCCTGATCCATTTAAGACACTTGGAATTTAATAATCTCATTGCTTTCCTTTTGAATTGACCACATTCCATCATTTTAAAGCCTGTCATCTCCCACACTGTCATCTAAAATCAATTCAACAAGAATTCCTTGCTTTCTTAATTGAAGTAAGCCACAATTTAACCTTCTATATCTTGATTAACTAGAAAAGAAGTTAAAAAAAAAAACTTTAAAGGTGATGAACGTCTGTGTTTAAAAATTACACACATATTCCGCCATAGGATGTTTTATGTGGTAATATCCCCTAAAGATTGTCTAAAAATAAGGTTCTATGAATAAGTACATTAGAAAAATTCTACATTCTCTTTCTGGCAGATTCACAATAATCATTTTAATGCTAAGGGTCAGAAGTTCTACAGTCAAGAAGAGTACATTTTTTCATCTTTGAGATTCTACTATATTTGAGTATATTAAAGACACTGACACCAGACTATTTTTTGACCTTTGGCTGCTGAGAGCTTTTAAGCCTCATCCCTCCTTCTTCACCTTGTTGCCCACATGTGGGCTGATAAAAAGCCCATGTGCTCTTTCCTTTGATGCTGGTGGGAGATTCAAATCCTACACAAGTTCCTGTCTATGCATGAGAACGCTTGCCTCAGACCCAGCCCCTAATCACAATAAAAACCCCTAGCTGCTCTCTTTTTCTTACTCTCTTAAAGCCACTTTGGACCTGCCGGCAGGCCTTCGCTGCTCTCCTCAGAAAGCTCCTAGTCTCTTGAAGTTTGTGTAGCATTATCAGTTTTGACATCGAAACCAAATTTTGAGTGGAGGATTCATCCTGCTTCCTCAGATGGCTACAAAAATGACAGAGATTGATATTGTCTGAAGATGAAATGATGGGCCAAACAGAAATTCTTTTGTATAACGTAACGTTTTTAACAAAGGACCTACAATATATGTTAGCATTACATTTTCTGGATATGTGATACTTTAAAGTCCAGCCAGGGAAACAGAATCCAAGCTAAGTTGTTCAATAAAGAAGAATTCTTCTGAAGGCTGTGTCAGTTGGGGTCCTCCAAGAAACAGATGCCAATGTGGGATTTGATCTGCAAAAGGTTGATTGGGGAAAATGCCTGTGAAGGAAAAAGAGAAAGGAGCAGAAGCAGGGGGAGAGAACATAAAGTCGGCCTACAACTATGAGAGGAAAGAAGGAGAAAGGGAGGCTTGGGTAGGAAATGTCTCAGATTACAGCAAACTTCTGGAAAAGTCTGGGCTAGGCCAGCAAAGAGCCCAAAGAGCAAAGTTTGACCATTAGAGGAATTTTGTATTATGCAAAAATAGCCTGATTCTAGTAACTCCATTGGCTGAGAGCGGCTTGAGATAAGTATGGCCATGGTATGAACTCTATAGTGTGTCCAAAGATGCAGCAACTTGAACTTGCCAGTCAATTAATACTCCCCACAGTGTGTTCTCTTGAAGAGCAATCCCGTGTCCATGCAATGAAATTTGTTAAAAAGATATTGGCTGAGCTAAAAGGCAAATGGAATAGCAAGGCAAATCAGATATAAAGAGCAGCAGGAAGCTAGTTCCACCCTCAGGAACCAAGAGAAGCCGTGGTTTAGGTAAGTGCTAGGAGTTGGGGCCACCAGGCAAGACTTGAAACCACAACAAGTTCTTCTGGCGGGGATTGGTACCTCAGCAGGAAAGACTGCTGGACAAAAGCTCCCTTCACAGCAGAAACTAAGCTACTCTCAGAGACAAGTGCTAAAAGCAAGAAGAGAGGGGGCTTCTCCCCTTCGTCCTCCTCTCTGTCTCCCTTCAATTTTTCTCGTTGCCCAAACTCAAATGAAAATGACGTGGTGCCGGGCGCGGTGGCTCAAGCCTGTAATCCCAGCACTTTGGGAGGCCGAGACGGGCGGATCACGAGGTCAGGAGATCGAGACCATCCTGGCGAACACGGTGAAACCCCGTCTCTACTAAAAAGTACAAAAAACTAGCCAGGCGAGGTGGCGGGCGCCTGTAGTCCCAGCCACTCGGGAGGCTGAGGCAGGAGAATGGCGTGAACCCGAGAGGCGGAGCTTGCAGTGAGCTGAGATCCGGCCACTGCACTCCAGCCTGGGCGACAGAGCGAGACTCCGTCTCAAAAAAAAAAAAAAAAGAAAAAAGAAAATGATGTGGTAAGGGATTATGAGACATTAGTTTGCAGGGCTCAGCCTTCTGCAATACAGATCAGAGGAGAGGAAGTACCGGGAATGAATCTGGGAGAAATCCAGTCCCAGATAGGCACAGTAAGTCATGGGATTAAAAAGTCCTGGATTTATACTGAGTTAAAAAATAAATTAATACATTGATTATCAAAATAGTCAAGTCTTTACAAGTTACCTAGTTCATAGCATATTGGGAAAAATGTATGTATCTTTATGAAAGGTAAACTCAAGAAAGCAATAATTTTCAATTGTTAATGAGAAGAATAAATAGACAACATACTTTCAATATTAGATTTCCTTTTTTAAAAAACTACATAAGAAATAAGCATGCTAATTAGCAAGAATTCTATTCACAAAAACAAGGTGGCAATAGTTTGATACTTTGCAGAGAAGAGCTTAAAATGTGGTTTCACAATTGTTTGATTTAGACATGAACTAGGCACCTATATTAATAACAATGTTGAAAATAAATCATGATTGAGTTGCATTTCTTGAATAGGATAAATTAAAAAATTGTCAGAAGGTAGCAGCCATTTTTTAAAATCCAATAACAAATCCCTTTAATCTAGAATTCACATCTCATAATTGGTTTTGCGATAATTTAGAAATTGTTTCTTTCTACACAGTATGGTAGTCTAGCCACAGGTAGCACTGGCTCTCTGTGCTCACTTAAAGAATAGCCTCAATGACACTGTAAGTAATAGGGCTTTATCAAATATTTGTTTATGACTTCTTTACTTTTCCCAAATTAAATAAGTGTCATGCACAAAATACTTGAAATCTAGCTCAAACAGGAGCAAATTTCTCTGTTCTCTCCTCTGCTCTGATTCTAGTTCTAGCCAAGCTCAGAATATTTACATAAGAGGTAGAGAGACAGTGCAGACATCTGTGTGGAGCTAGGTTACTATTCAGCTGTTACGCCAGTGCCCACCCACCTCAAAATGAGACAGGCTGAAAGATAGTGAAGTGGGAGGGACAGATGCCCAGCATGCCAGCTTTGTGAAGAGCTAAAAATACCACCCTGGAAATGATGAGACAGAGGATAAAAGACTATCCAGGTGTTGGCGCCTTAGGGTTGCTCGGAGCAGCCCTGGTGTTAATGTCCACTACCCCATCACAGAGCTGTAATTGAGTACCTTAGACAAGATTACAGGTTTGCCTCTTCTGGAACAGGCATGGTGCGCGCACTCTTTCAATTTCACCATCGGACAACTACGACCTGAGATGATGGGGTGATGTTTTAATATGTCTCTTTGTAAAGGTCTATTGTTAAACACTGGCTTGGAACTAAAAATGGGAGAAAAGATAATTTGCTGTGCTTGTTCAGCTTAAAACAGGCAAAGTTATTTTATGTAGTGAGAACACTATATCCTGATCTCTAGTGATATGCTATTTAACTATCAGTCACCAGCTTCTACTTTGATGGCTGATCCTGAGTGAGGAGAACTTTGATGGGGACAGGGATGCAGTTTTAATAGGTGTACAATAGGACCACTGCCCATATGCTTGTAGCAATAGGCATCAAAGTAGGGAGACTGAGACAATCTTATTTTTTATAAGAATTTTAAAAGTAACACGAGATTAGGTTAAAGACAGTGAAAGTGTTACTGCAAATGTTTCAGCATTTATTTGTAGAAATGGGAACTAGGAGAACTACAGGAGCAAACAGAGCAAATACATTGATGAAAGACCTGGGTCCTAAGATCTACTCTGTGACTCCTTGGGACATTCACTAAAAAGAAGTACAATAAACCTTAAAAGCAAACCACTCAAAGCCCCAGATGGGGAAAAAAATGTTTGGTATGGAAACTTCACTGACTGTGACCTTCTGTTGAGATCACTCAAAGCATACACACCATGGCAGAAAATAAATGATAGACAGCAAATTGGCAGGCAAGTCCCAGAGGACTAAACAACATAATGTCATGTAGTTTGTAAAGGCATAGATATTTGTCACCACAGCCTGCATGAAGGACACACACTGTGCAAACTGTTATTAATGTGTTCCATTACTGTGGTGTGTGTGACTTGTTCTCCCACATCCATTATGTAAAACAGACTGCCATTTGGCACATTGCTTAATAAGGGCTGCAGTCAACTATGCAAATACTTAATTATTATGGCGTGCACCTACACATTATAGCTTCCTTAATGAATTTTCTCCTGTGTTAAAATTATTTAAAGTTAACCCTCACACCACTCCCCTAGGGGAGAATCCTGGTCTGGTAATATCCAGGAAATATGTATGTGCTTATGAAAATATAGCAGTCATCCTGCTAAACTGAGAAACCCATCACAGTTTTCTGAAATAAGCAATGGAAAGAGTAGCTATAAGTTATTTATCGAGTATGTTTTATTAGAGTCTAGAAAAAGAAGCTATTCTTAATTATAATGAACGTTTTAAAAATCTGATCCCAATATTTTTAAGAGTGATTTCTTTGATAGCAGATAAAAAACTGATGAAAATGTTCTTTAATATTATAAAACTATAAGGGATGAAGAAAGTGAAGCCATATTTTAAATATATATATTCATGTTAGGAAGAGCATATTGATAACAGTACTGAAGCAAGGATTTACAAAGAGACCTATACAAAGGGACATGTATTGTTTTGCAAAACAGTAACATTGAAATTAGTGTGAAATAACTAAAAATCTTTTAAACATTACAAGTTTAATTAGAAAACACTTTATTGGTTATTTGTATGCTTAATTTACTTTTACCTGATCATATCACAGTGTATGATTTATGATAGTTTATAAAGTATGAACATTATAAGAACTCTCATTTTGTATCTAAAATGAATTTAAAAGAATAAGAAGGAAAATAAGACTTAAAAAAGTAAGAAAAAACTAGGAGAGAGATTGGGATGCTTAATTTCCTACTGGAAAGTGGGGCGTGACTTTCACTCTGAGTTTTATAGAAGTTAAAATGGAAAATCTAATCACTTATGTGATTTCCAAAGTTCACAGAACAAACTACGTGTCAATAATAAGTATTCTTGACTCTCTTACTTTAAAAAAGTTCCCTGTGTTTCTTTATAGCACATCACTTTGTTCTTGGGACAATATGGCTATCACCATACTTAAAGCAAATAAAAGTCAGCAATGAATTGTTTAGTGATGTTTCTGGTAATGTCTCTCAACGTGGTCATACTGCATAACCTATATATGAAATTCAACAAAAAAGTATTCTATGATGCATTAAAAGTATGCCATCTTTGTATTATGGACTGTAGTGTTCTGATTCAATCCAGAAGAAGGACCTTTAGACTCTTAATATTAAGTATTATATATTAAACTCACAATTTTGTTTCAAATTCACCTAATGTTGGCAAAAATGGTTGATATATAAAGTTGAAGTTAGTGACAAGTACCTCAGTTAACTATTCTACAGTTCTGGGGAAGTGGGACTTGAAGCCCTCAAGGTAAAAATGTAGGGTCTACTTAAGAAAATGAATATGCAAATCCCACTAACATATGGTAGTTAAGCCCCTAAAGAGTACATACTATTTAAAACTCCTCATTCTGTCACCGTATTTATATAGTGACATTTCACATTTAAAGGATTTCAAGTATCATCAACCAGATGTGACCAGGCGGAATATAATGTACAACTCTATCACCAGTCAGTGGAAGTATATTAAGACTCCTAGGCATTCTACTCACAAGTAATGTTTTAATCCATATAAATTCTACAACAATATTTTCCCAATTTTGGTAGACTACAAAATAGCCTGGTGAGTGTGTCATCAACCACAATATCTCAGCCACTCACGAGCATTTCCAGAACCTTTTGAATAGGCATCTCCAAAAGCTTAACAAGTACACATTAACAAAACTGGTGATTCTGTGATCCTGATATACACCAAAGTTTGAGAATCACTTCTTTAAAATGGGATGATTTTCCACTGAAATTTCCTCATGATATTCTAAAATTTAGATTAATATATGAATAGTTTTTAGTGTTGGTTTTTCAGAATACAACTATGTGTATTATTTTGGGGATAGTTAAAAATTATGAAGTATCTTCCCCAGATATTTAATTCAAATATGTGGGTTGAAGCAATAGTATATGTATTTTTTTTCAGATAAGTCTTATGTATACTGATTCTAAAGGGCTGTCAGCATAGCAAATATCACTAACCAAAATATTTAAAAGAAATAAAACCTAAATGTTATGTGGAAAAAGCCATAGTTAAACTTGTCTGTAAGATTTATCAAGGACTAATTATAGTTGCTCATGTGCACTTAGCACTGATTGTCTGTTAATAAATACGTTTTCTAAATATAAAAATGAGACTATTTTGCCAATGGAACAATAGCAGTAATGATGACTAGGTAAAATCATGTATGTATGAATCAGAAGTAGTATTTAACAAACTTCTAAACATCTCTTTTAATAACGCAAACCTATCCTGCCAGTAAGATAAATCGAAGAGTTGAGGAAAGTTCTTGAACTGTGGGAGTCAGACACGTGTCCTTTCAATCATGCCTCTACCACTAACTAACTTTATGATATTGGACAATTTATTTAACTTCTCTAAAATTCAATGTTCCCGGTGATAAAATAGCTACAATAAAGATGCCAATGTGAGGGTTAAATGATGCCATATACACCCTCAATAAATATGACTTCCTTTCATCCCCACTTCTAATCTAGTGATGGTATTTTAAAAATATATTCCACAAAATCTACCATACCATCTGAGTTTCTGTCTCTCCATAATTCAATTGCTATTTAGAATAGAAGATAAACTACTGTATACCCTGTTGCAGTGTGAAAGGACTGTAGACTAACGGAAAGTATGGGATCTTTAGGTTTTGATCTGAGTTCAAAGTTTGGCTCTCTTATTTGATCTGCTTGACTTTGGGTCAATCTTAGCTTCAGTAACCAATGTGTAAAACTCACTGCTTGAAATTTTATGGAGAATCAATAAGACACTAATGATAAATCTCTGACATAGAAGAGAAGCACAGTAAATGTTTGCATTCTTCACCTTTGCTGGAGAGACCCTGCACACTCTCATCACCAGCACTAGACAGAAAATCAACACCTGTCATTAGAGAATTTCATCAGAATAGCTACTGAAATTATCAAACTTAATATTTGTATTTTACATAATATTAAGGGAAAGTCTTCTTATAAGGCATTGCTGGCCATTAGGTTAAGCACCTTTATGAACTTCTGAGCATTCTCAGGTCTCACATGAAAGGAATATACAAAGTAATTACCAGTTATTCTTTCACAACAAATTACAGTTGTCTACTCACTAAAGTATCTCACTGGGATTCAGTAGACCTGAATTCTACTCCCACTTCTGCTACTCTCTAGTTGTATGACATTGGAAAGTCACTTCACCTTTCTATGTCAGAGAAAACTTATAATTAACTTTCATTGATGTATAAGCCTTCTTCTGCAGCAGCTGGGTAACTAGAATTATATTTTCCATCAGAATGTAAAATTCTAAATATTTCTGATAAAATATTTCCTTTGAAATAGATTTTGGATTTTCAGTGACTAAGTTCATTGATGAAAAGATTAACCTATATATACTTTTTTTAGTAAGTTAATATTTGATTTTATATTGTACATCCAAGCATGACTATTAAAATAAGCTTTATATATGAAAGAGGTATATATTGAAGCTTTCTTCTACAAATGAGCAAGGAGAAGACTAATGTACCTCTACAAAAAGGTACAAAGTTATTAAGTAGTCAATACGGAAAAAGAACAACATAAAAAATATTAAACCTCCTTATAAGCAAAAAATTCCCATTAAAGCAAAAATAAATCTCAATATTTTGCCTACCAGATTTTCAATAGTTTAAATATTAACTGCTATGATACTCATGGGAAAAATTAGACAATAAATATCAACACTCTTAAAATATCCATACTCATACTATTTCTATTTTTAGAATTTTAAATTAGGTAGAGACTCAGAAATATACAACATATTTTTTGTGTACGAATATTCATAGCACTATTACTTATAAAGCCAGAAAAGTTAAATAAGTAAATATCCAATGAAAGGGTAATGGTTAAATAAAGCATGGCTTATCTGAGCAACAAATATTACAGTTATTAGAATTGAGATTTCCAAAGAATACTGTCAGAATTGACAAAGATAAGCACTGTTATGGCCTGAATTGTGTCGTCTCCCCAATTATTTTGAGTCCTACGCAATATCTACTACTTCGTGACCTTATTTGAAGATTATAATTATCTTTATATTTTAAGATTATAGCTGTTTTTAGTTTGAAAATATATATTTCATTTCATAAACAGAATATTTTCTAATATAAAATGAGCAGTATTTCAAATTATGATTATGTTCATAAATCCTACAATATGAGTCTCAATATTTTGCCTAATAGATTTTAAATACTTAAAAATCATTAATCCCTACCATATTTATGGGACAAATTAGGCAATAAATATCAACAGTCTTAAAATATCCATGCTTATACGAAGTATTTCTATTTTTAGAAATTCTCTCTCTCTCTCTCTCTCTCTCTCTCTCTCTCTCTCTCTCTCTCTCTCTCTCCTCTCTCTCTCTGTCTCTCTCTTTCCCTCCACCCCGTCTCATTCTCTCTCCCATGGGTATTTTATTACCTTTCTGACTGTGTTGTTCTGCCTAGCTTAAATCTCTCGGGGGATGGCCTTTTCCTGAACCTATAGTTAGCCTTTACTGGTTCGCTTCTTTAGGATGTAGATCCCCACATAGAGTTATAAGCCTAACTCCTCAAATTCCTCACTTTAGCAGTTTCTTTATTCATTTGAGAACTAAATTGCTGACCCTGATTGTGTCCTAAGGATTCACAGCATCTACAAAATCCTTTATCAGTGTTTCTCAAATTCTTCATTGTGAAGAACTATTTTCCCACAATCCATTATAGACCAATACTTTTTTAAACTCCACTGAAATAAAAATTTTGATATATAAAAAGATAAAAAGCTGAACTCGTTTTTTCATTGAAGACATACTTCTCTAATATACATTAAAATAAATGAGATTAAAAGACATAAAAATGCAAGTTCTTTTTTATTATTAGCTTTAACAGACAGAGATATGACTGCTATGCAAATTGCTACACAAATTTCTAAATGATTCATTTTTTGTATTTACTTTGATTATAACGTAACCAATAGTTGGTGGGCCAGCACTTGTCCACAGATCACGTGAGCACCTAGTTCAGAGCTCTACTGCTCTGTACACCAAGTTTTTCTTACTTTTACTTTATGTCCAAGATTATCAAGTCAAGTTTTTTTCAGTTTTTCATTTATTAATTTTTGTGGGTATTATAGTATATATGTGTGTGTATACATATGTGTGTATATATATTTATACACACACACTAGGTACCCACATTTTATATATATATACACGCATATATATACTAGGTACCCACAAAAATGTTTATATAAGGGGTTCATCGGGTATTTTGATACAGGCCTGACGTAACAATGGTGACACCTACATATGAAATATCATTACTCTCCATGTGCCCTATGAAAAGACCAGCCAAATTTGTGAAAGGCCCTGCTGTAAGAAGAAACTGGTCTCTTTGAGGGTTTTATCTTGTTTGTCTTCTGTGCTTTGATGTTGACTGAAAGGATGCTGCTAATTTTGGTGTAATAAATAAATTATCCAATGATTGATTATTTTCCACTGTTTCTCTGACAAGTCAAAAAAGATGTGGAATCCTGGGCTTCACTGAGTGTGTCCATTTTCTTTTTTTTTTTTTTTCAATTAAAAGGATCATTTATTAGTTATCTGATAGGTTCCAGGTACTATGGTAGGTATTTTCTACACAGTCTTATTATCTTTACAATAACACCTGAATGTAGGTATTGTTCTCTCCATGAATAACTTGAGGCCCAGAAAAATTGAAAAGTGTGTCCAAAGTCATCTGACATTTGATAGACCACTACTTACTCTACTCACTGGAATCTTCACTCTTTTCGTGTGTTCATCTTACCACACCTGGGTGATGAAATAATCTGTACCACACGCCCGCATTACACACGTTTACCTATGTAACAAACCCGCACATATATGGCTGAGTTTAAAATAAAAGTTAAAAAAAAAAATTGAGACATACAAGTCAAGTTTTAAAATGACTTGTTCTCATTTCACATATTAGGAACTTTGCTATAGTTGAACAGTTAATGCTAATATCTATCTGTTATAAAATAAATAACAGAATTTGTAACTCTTTTTAAAATTAACTGTATAATTTTTCAACTCTTGACTCCATTAACAGAGTCAAACAACTAGTGAGTGTGATTATAAAAGTAGTGGTTAAATGCACTGCTAGAGTTTTGCTATCAAAGGTTGGCCTCAAATTCAAGTTTCCAGTATCTGTTTTCTGCTTCGACCTGAACCAGCTACTCAGTATCACTAAATCTTGGTCTTTTTATGTATAAAATTATAATAATAACACCTATATTAAAAAGTCAGGGAAAGGATACTGTGTGTGTATGTGTGTGTGTGATAACAAGTTAAGAGGTCTTTAAAATAATAGGTCCTGTATTAGAGAAAGACTGAGTAGTACTCATGATCTCTACTCAGCCTAGAAGACCTTGTTTTATTTGAGATGATAAACAGCTCTTGGAGGCCCATATTGAACACCTTCTGCAAGTACATCGACTTTATCACCAACTTCTTCTTGGACCATATACCTTGACAACTTTCGCCATTTAAAGACCCTGTCTGATTCCCTAAGTGCTGTTTTGCTGTCTTCCACTATTCGTCTTCTTTCTCCTGCCTTAGATTTCCAATTGTAATATTTACTCTTTATACAAAATTTGTGTTATATCATTCAATATTTTCTACTATTACATAGGCTTTCCAACATCCAGGAATGTAAGTGTTATGTTTCATAGATAGTCTTCTATAAGAAATGAAGCTTCTGACAAGGACTTCAATTCTATAATGAATGCTCTTCATATCAAAGTATAACTTTCTATATTTTTTATGTTTTATAAGTCTTTATGTTTATATCTTCTTTAATATTTTGAAGTTTATCTGCCTTCTTGCTTTTTCACATTTTATTTCTTAGTGTTTAATTATTTTCCTGCTCAGCTGGCAGCAAGTGTTGTACAGTAGAAAGCCATGTGAGTAAGTTCCATTTTTTCAAATGGAGATAAAATATAGATTGCATATAATTATTTGAAATAATTTGAAATTATTTGAAGAGAGAAACTAATGAATTATTGGCATATACAATATAAATAATATGATTTTCAACAGCCTACATATATTAATACCAGCTCTTTGTGTACATTATCTTTTCTATTTAACTCTAAATTATCATGACAGCATTTTGTAATTATTGAGGCACATTCCATGTGCACATTATAAGCTGTTAGTTTCAGTTTTAAAAATATTTAAATTTATAATTACCAGTGTTTAATTTGACTCTGAAGATTCATTTGTAAGTCAACAATTAGGTTTATTTATTTTTAAAATGACTATAACATCTGCTTTTCAGGATTATGTGATTTATTCAATAAGCCCAGCCATTGGTAAAATTGTACAACATTTTTGCCAATATATTTTATGTAGATGCTTTTCACCAATTCAAGGGACGTCATATAATCCCATAGTTGTTTCACTGATAGAGTCTTTCAAGCTCATCACCTCAGTTCCTTTTTCTCAGAAAGATCTCTCGGGGCTGTTGTTTTGGGTCCTGATTTCTTTGTTGTGACTAAGTGATGATAAAGACACTTTAAGAAGAAGTGGCATTACTGACAATCTCAGAAGCTAAAAAAACTACTGTCTTTCACATCAAACACTGTAGAGAATATGTACTATACAAATAAACCTTTAACAAATTGTCCATAATTAATTACATAAAAATAGTTTTAAGAAATATTTGTTCTGTATAATTCCATTCATGCCAAAATATGTCTACATTGAAATATTTACCTATAAAGAGATCTCTTTAAATTGATAGTGACTTCAAGACTGCCATATGCTTGTCAGATAAACATACTCATTTGGCAAACTTTACTGCGGTAGGCTTGCTTATCAGTAAAAAAGCACAGGATGGGAGTAGAGAGGATAGTGGATTTAATACAAATGGAGCCTCACATGGAGATACTCATGTTTCATTGATGATTGTAAAGTACATTGAAAATACAAAGCGCTGGGTAAATGATAAGAATTTTTATCAGGTATCAGTCACTGACAGAAGCAGAATAACATGTTTGATGGATGAAAGACTTAATATAACCTGGCCAAGCCTTGATGCCTACCAGCACCTTACCTCCTTGTGAAAAAAAGGGAATTAAAAGCCTGGGTCAGAGCACTTCATCGGAGAGTCTCTCCCAGTCTCCAATCTTGCCTTCTGTCACCTTGCATTCTCTGTGGTCATCACCTTCAGAACAGTGGCACATATGTACATTACTTTGGTTTCCAGCTCCATTAAAATAATCCTTTGTTCTCTTTTCTCCAAGGAATTCATGGCAACATTCAAGTATGCATGGTGTTTTTAGCTGAAGGATACTAGAAAATGCTTACACCAAAAAAGCAAAATAAAACCTTCATTCTGAGTTTGTTCCCAGTGACTTCGCCAGGTTAACACATATGAACTTTTGTTTTTAAAATAAGTAATTCTGCTGCTGTTGATACTGACATGAAGGCGTTCTCTACCTTCATTTGGAAAATATGTATTATAATTATTTAATTATATTGGTTTAATTACAGAAAAGCCTAAGTAGTCCCTCCCATTTGTACTCATTTCTATCATTTTTGGATTCTGGGGGTGGGAATAGTCTTGGACTTGTATAGAAGAGAAAGCACAATAATGTAGACATAGTCAGCTTTCCCTATTACGATCCCATTGCAGAAAAGTAGAACTACTCAGTATAAAGGTGACCAATGAGCACATGCACTCTCCATCTCTGATCAGTTCAGCCATTAGTACCAGTAGAAATAACTTTGAAATGATCATGACAGTGAACTGTACGGTCTACGTAACTCTCCTAAAAGTAGAGAAAATGTCTTTAAACCTTATATACCTGCTCTGTAGGTTTTTCAGAAATATGGCAATAGGCATAAATACTAGCAATTACTTGATCACCTACATAGGGTAAGCAATTTTTTCCAGTGTCTGAAGGTGGTGAAAGAATTACTTCAAATAACCTTATGTGATAAGTATTTGATTCCCACTTGAAGAAATGAGGTTTCTAATCTATCATAAAGATTCTCAACACAGCAACTAAGTAACACTAAGAAAAAAAAATGGAAAAAGGGAGAGAAAGTAGATTTCTTCACAAATAAATATCTGTCAGAGGCAACTACATGGAGATACAAATCTCATATTTCAAAATTACATGTGAAAGCTCATCTTTAAAAAAAATTGAATATGTACATCTTAGCACAGCTGCTGTTAAACTTGGACCCATGAATTCTGAAAGGGTTTAATGAAATTCATGAATTCTTTGAAATTCACAGCAGAATTTGGTAGGCATATACATTTTTAAATAAAGAAATGTCCCCTCCTTTATATTGTTCTTCAATTTGACAAAGAAGCATACTCTAATAGCTGCCTCTTAACGCAAATGTTCCCCTTATTGTACATCTCCTTCTCCCCCTAATTTGCTAGCTTTTCATCATAATTCAACTCCTGGAATACATTTTATCTACACATAGCCTCCACTTCTTCCCCTTCCATTTTCTCATTCTCTCACCAACGTGTATTTCTTCTCCATGACACTGCAAAAATCTCGTGGGGGGAAACCAACAATCGTCTCTGTGCTGTCATAGCCGTTGCCAATTTTAAGTCTTTTGGGGGGGGCTCTCAGTTATTCAAAGAAGCCAGATAGTATCTTCTGAGATCTTTTCTCTCATTGCCTTCTGTAATATTAGACATTCTCTCTGTCTTTCATCTTCTCCAACTGTTTCTTTGCAGTCTCCTCTTTTTCATACTTCACTTCCTAATTACTAAATGTTGGACTTCCTCAGTCTTGGCCTGGACTTATTCTCTCCATAATCTCTCCATAGAGGAATTCATGCATTTTCAGTTTTGCAAACCAGTTTTATGCTAATTATTTGCAAATCTATATAGAACCCAGATATCTCTTCTGAGTTCTACACTTATTATTTAACTGCCGACTGCGAGACAGTACAGTGAAAATAGCCCTCTTTTTTCCTCCTCTAACTTTGTAATTTCTATTCCTCTCTGCAGGGAGCATTCTTATCCTCACTCTTTGCAAGATTTTGTTCTCCACTTTATCTAGGTATGAACTTAAATGTCATGTCCTTGGAGACCTCTTCTTTGATTTCAGTGTAACCTAGACCACACTCTAGTCAGTTTACCCATAGCAACCAGTTCTTTTGTTTCATTTTTTTCTGTATTTTCATATGTATTTTAACATGTCCAGTATCTGTCCCCCTGAATCCTTCAACCTTACTTGATGGTGGAGCCCACATCTGCTTTATTTTCTGTTCCTGCATAACACAAAAACTGACACACAGTAAGTATTCAGTAACAATTAAATATATGAACAAATATATTATTCACTCAAGAAATCCTTGATGAAAACCTACTATATGTGAGGTTCTGCCTTTAGACACTGAGGACCTGCAGTGAAAAAAAAACAATGAAGCTCCTTTTCTTAATAGTCTTGGATTCTATCAGGAATGATGACAATAACCCAATAAATATACATTTTTCCAGTAGTGATAAGGCTATGAAGAAAAATGAAACGAGCTAAGAGGAATAAAAACTGATCATCAGCAACAAGGGAGTTGTCATTTTTATAGAGTAGAAGGAACACTTCTCTGACTAGGTGATATTTAGGCAAGACATAATGAAGTGAGGGAGCAAGATGTGAGCATATTTGGAAATGGGTGTTTTAGACAAAAATAACGACAAGTGTTATGACATTGAGAGATAGGCTCGTGTCCAGCATGTTCACAGAACTGAGAGGAGGCAAGTGTGGCTGGAGTGAGTGAACAAAGGCAGCTCAGGGGGTACATATCACAGAAGTAGTGGGCAGTGGTCAAGCAGTACTTTGTAGATCCCTGGAAAGACTCAGAAAACTATCGCAAGAACAGAAAACCAAACACCGCATGTTCTCACTCATAGGTGGGAACTGAACAATGAGATCACTTGGACTCGGTAAGGGGAACATCACACACTGGGGCTTATCATGGGGAGGGGGGAGGGGGGAGGGATTGCATTGGGGAGTTATACCTGATATAAATGATGAATTGATGGGTGCTGACGAGTTGATGGGTGCAGCACACCAACATGGCACAAGTATACATATGTAACAAACCTGCACGTTATGCACATGTACCCTAGAATTTAAAGTATAATAATAATAAAATAAAATGAAATGAAAAAATAAAAAAAAAGAAGACTGGATTTGAGCAAGGGCTGAATGGGAAGCCACTGGAAGTGACAAATGAATTAATGAGTGAATAAAGACAGAAATAATCTTCTTCTTCTTCTTGTTTTTTTTTTAGAAATATTCTTTACAGATTGATCTAAAAGTCAAATTTTGGATAATGTTTCTAAAGAAGAGAGAAACAATATGGAACCTCATTTCTGGCTGTTTGATTCTCCCATTTACCATTCTATTAATCTTGGTAAGTTACATCCTGATTTTCAGGATGTCTTTCCATACCTGGGACTAAATGATCAATTTGGACAATTGCGTGTCTTAATTTTACATTTGTGATAAAAGAAAGCAATGCAGTAGCTAAGAACTACATTAGAAACAAAATATGTAGATTTTGAGACTTGAATACTTGATCTGACTGAAATAATTCAATTTTAGAGATTTTTAAGAGTACCTAAAATAGTTTTTAGAAAGACATTGGATTGTTTATAGATTCAAGCATATAAGTTCATTGCACAACTCCTGTGGGTGGAAGTGGAAGATTTCTTCCTGATCTATTCCTGATATGTTCCATAAGAAAGAAAATGGAATGTGCATGTGTGTATGTATATGTGTGTGAGGTATCTCAAGACACTTCTCCAGCTTTGGCTTCTAATAAAACACCAGTTGTTGGCTTTCAACATCACAGACAATCAGAAGCCTAGAAGCCTACAGGAACTAAGAAAACTGTTAGAGAAGCTGACCAATGAAGTTACTGTTTTTCCCTGGATAGTCAGTTCTATTCCTCATACAACTGGCTTTTTCGCTGGGCAAATCTATTACATTATCGGTTCTTCCAGCTCAGACTTAGTGAATCAGCCAGAGGAAAAGAAATAATTTCTGCAAAGGGGAAACCATTAATACTGATCTTGGAAAACTTTTTTTTAAGAGTTGACTTTGCCTGCTTTATATTTTACATTTTAATTTTTTGTTTTCTTCAGCTCAGAGTTGGACTAGACTCAGACTTGGTAGTTCAATTTTGAAACTTTATTCTAAATTAATTGAAACAAAAAGGATATTTTATTATTAATTCCTTAAATAAAAGATATAATTGAAAAAATTATTCAATATATTTTCTGAAATAAAAGTATCCATTCGTTGTACCTACAAGATTAAACAAACTTATGACAAGCATAAAGTTTAAGTATGTTGTTTATTTAGAATTTGTAGATTATTACTGTAAAGGTATTTAAAAGATATTTACCCTTATACTATATACTGTTTTCTCTATGCGGGATTCATATGTGAATGTTTGTCTGGTCTATGATGAAATAATGTGTTTTTAGAAATTGATTCTGATTGCTGATACATTTCTCTTTTGCTTATTTTTCTGTGTGTCTGATCTCCAGCCAAAAGTTTAGAGACAATAATATTCACATTAATTTGTGCCCCTAATTTTTATTTTTATTTTTATTTATTTATTTATTTATTTTGAGACGGAGTCTCGCTCTGCCGCCCAGGCTGGAGTGCAGTGGCCGGATCTCAGCTCACTGCAAGCTCCGCCTCCCGGGTTTACGCCATTCTCCTGCCTCAGCCTCCCGAGTAGCTGGGACTACAGGCGCCCGCCACCTCGCCAGGCTAGTTTTTTGTAATTTTTTAGTAGAGACAGGGTTTCACCGTGTTAGCCAGGATGGTCTCGATCTCCTGACCTCATGATCCACCCGTCTCGGCCTCCCAAAGTGCTAGGATTACAGGCTTGAGCCACCGCGCCCGGCAATTTTTATTTTTATAATTTAATTTTTCCTAATTTCACCATGCTGGATTTATAAGTATTTAAATGAATTTTGGAATAAATTGGATTAGAAATGAATGCAAATGTGTACTAGAATGTTAATAAATCTGTCTAGAATGTTAATAAAATAATGAAGTTATATAAAATGCATAATAGTGTGAGGTAAACAGACAAAAACGCTTTTTGTAATCAGTAGAGTTTGAAATGATTTTTGACATGTTTCAACGACCCACAACGATAAGGGTAGGGAAAGAACTTTCAAAGAAACAAGCAAATAAAACCCCAGAAACAACAACAAAAAACCAAGCATTTGCAGAAGCAAAGATGGCCATGAGCCAGTGGTCAAATGACACCAAGCCGTTTGGTAGGGTTCAAAGAAGACAGGGTGCAAAATCAGCAGAGAATATCCAAAGGAGAGTGGATGACATGACACACAAGCCAAGAGGTACAGCATGGAATTAGTTATGTTCAGAAGGAGAGAATGTGAAAACAGCATGTCTCTGAAGGGCAAAGGCAAGTTCAGAGCTAACGATCTCATGCAAAACTGGAATGAGGAAGCAGGGTTATGCCTTAATTAGAGCCAATGCAAGTCCGTAAGGAATTAGATCAGAAAGAAGGTTGCAGAACCAAGGGTCAGAGTTAGTGTCCTGAAAAGAGACAGGACATGAATACAGAGGCAGTGGCATATCAGGGTGAACATCTAATAATTAAAAATAGGCATTAAAATTCACTTGATAAATGGACTTTAGAAAAACACAACAATAAAAACACAACAATAAAACCTCAACATCTGATAGAGATGTGCATATTCTTAGGAGACCATAAATAAAATGGTGGTCTAGCCTAAGGACTTAACACATATGCTTGATACATGGATGCCTTGTTGTGGCTCTGGGAAGATTATTCCAGGTGTCTTAGGCTGTTTATAAGGCCCAGGAGTTCATGCAGACAGAAACTTCTGTACCACCGCCCAATCTGGGATCTCTAGTTAGTAGAGGTCATGCAGATTCCAAAAGTGGTTTTCAGATCAGGGTAGAGCAAAGGTTAGCATTCAGCAACGAGACCATAACACAGGCATAGCTTTTCTTTTTACTAGCAAGCAAAGATAATTAAAACAATATTTTCTCTCACTTATTTGTCATGGTCTACCATAACTGGCTAACTTACTCTGTATGATGCCTGCAGTCTTTCCAGATTAATCTTCTGAAAGTGACATTTCTTTCATTATTTTTTCCCATTTTCAAGAACATATGGTAATATTCTATTTTTCTATGGGAAAAACGACCTTGAAAGTTTTTGCCTCCACTTGAAGACTACTAACTTTGGCTGTACAAAAGACTGTTCTGTATTTTGTTCTGTATTTTTTCCCCAGAGGAGAAATAGGGCTTACACACACATACTCCCAAACACCCTCTCCTCCTCTGAAGTCCTATGAATTCATTATTTCTGTAACTAATTTTACTTTGCAATTATATGAAATTAATCATTATCAAACTTCTTTTAGCCATGAATGTTTCATTTTGCTGACAATATTTTAACTGTTTATGATTGGGTTCTAAGTTCAGTGTACATTCAGTGAAAGTTCAATGAACACCTGATGAAGTGAACAATGTCAGTTGACTAGGAGACTTAGACAGCACATGTTTTATTTCCTACTCCATATTTTCTATATTTTTCCTCCTCATAGAAAATGCCAATATTGAATATCTCTCCTAATAATTTATTTAAAACCCTCTGCTATTGCTTTCCCTTTCAATTTAGCTTCTTGCCTCCCCACCTCAATTTCCAGCCAGACAAAAATTTTCATGCCAATTTGTAAAATTAGGGAATGGACAAGGTTTTTTAACTAAAGTCAAGTTTGAACATTTCTAAATGACAAGGGAGATAATTATACAATGGAAGAGTCTTTATTGGGGGACATCAGTGTGCAAACTTTTGTCTCAAGTCCAACCCGGAAGTCTCTTTCTCACTTTAGCCTTCCATCAGATGACTGTAATGTGAAACGTGTGACTGTGAAATAAAGATGCCCAGACATAAAACCTAGGGTCACTACATGATTTGAGGCTTCTATGGTACAAGTCTCTCAGCATCCAGTCTCTCAGCATACTAGGAAAAGTAAAAACAAGGAACTAAGAAGGAGTTTGTCAATATCATCTAACAAATCTTATTGGTGTTAATATTATAGTCTCCGCCGATATTAGCATCAAAGTGACCCATCTCTCTGCTCTAAAACTCACTCACTAGCAAACCGTAAATGTCAAACTCTCCAGGTGATAAATGGAGAAAAAAAAGACCAGCATAACTAGATACTGCAGCATATAAAATGTATATGTTATTTTCCTTTTATTTCTGAGCCCAGAGAGAAATCTCAGGAACAATGTGGGTTTTTATATGGGATTTTTCTTGTTTATAACACAAATAATAATACTATGAAATCTATATAGCAAGGCTTGTCTCCAATGAACTTACTGTGAAAAAAAATTGCGGTTTTTTTAAAATCATTGCACATAATCAAAGGGCCCAGTAGGTGCTCAGTGATACGAGACTCCATAGATCATTCTAGCAGTGACTACCAAAACACATAGCTACTTTATGTCCTTAGTTCCATCTTAAAAAGTCTACAGCATATAGCCATTCACATAAAGTCAATGCTGTAGAAAATAAAATCAGCAATAAACAAAACAAAAATTTACTTCAAAAATGTGTATTTTATATATATATATTTACACACACACACACTTTACATAGTGTTTATATGTGTGTGTGTATATATAAAATGTATATTCTTATTTTTTGATTACTTAGATTTTAAAGAGAGAAAAGTTGATGTGGTCTGGTAAACATTTTTTCTTTTGCCCAGATAAACACAAACTCTGCTTTCTAATTATATATCTGATACTGAGAGCATGACAAACTTGAGTTTTAGCTACCTTAATAATCAGTTTGTAAGCCAGATGTCAGGTGTTCTCATCCTCACAGCCTTTCTGTCTAGCTCATTGAAATCACTATGCAAACATCAACCCTCCACGGTTTTATTTTTAAATCCTATCAGATTCACCATTGGAGGATTTTCGTTTTTAGTTTTAAAGATTTCTTAAGGGAGAAGAAGAGATATTTACAACACACACATTACCATGTCCTCTTTAAGTATTCCATTCTTCCTCTGCCTCTGTGTAGTCAAGCTCAGCTTTTCCTCTCTTTCGCCCCTTCCTGGGAGCTATGGTTGTCTCAATCACTCCCTGCTTCTTACTCATTGAAAAGAGCACGGCTGCTTCCCTAAACACCCTGAGCCTCAGACCAATTCCCAGGTCAGAGAAACTTGTTTCTACCCTAGTGTGGCCCTGTGAGTGAGTATGACTTTCAAACCACAAACTCAAGTTCAAACAAACCTTTGCTTATCTTTCTGTTTTAGAAACCAATTTATTTTTGAGCCTTAATCTCCCAAATGGGAGGAAATATAAATCTCCATCATTCCAGAGATATCTCTTTTGTCTAGATTATACCAAAAGTCAAAGTCTTATACCATATTAGTGAGGTAGTTCAACATGTCTCTGAGATGTCCCTCATCCGTATCCCAATGACTGTTAAGGAACACTAGTACTCTGCTATGTGAGTGAGAGAAATCTTATGAAGTAGACTGCAACCCTGTCTGCCTAGGTGTACCAGGGAGAATTCCTGTCCCACAGTTTCTCACAGCTTTGGGGATCCCACTAGAAAGCAGCCCTCGAGACATATAACTCAAGGAAACACAAGTCTCTCTATATTTCTCCTCCAACACAGAATTTATTTCAGTGTTGGGAAGAAGGTTTACTCAGTCTTTCACCCTCTTATTTCTTCACAGACTCAGTCTCTACTCAGGAATCTTCTTCTTTGTTCTCCCATTTGGGCAAACCTACATTTTCCTAAGAATATATAAACTTTAAAAAAGCAAAGCTAGTGAAAAAGTTGCAGATATCTCTGCTTTCAGCCCTGACACAAACTGAGGACATTAGTGAACAAAGTCACCTACCTATGTGGGGAAGAAAAAAAGAAAGAATTAAAATGCAAATCAATATCTCAAATGTGACATATCCAGAAAAATAAAGGTATTTTAATAAAGGTGGGTCTCTCTCTCTCTCTCTCTCCCCTCCTTTTTATCTCTCTCTCTCTATATATATATAATAAATATAATACATTATATTTATAATACATAAATTATATAAAATATGTTTTTATAAATTATATAAAATATAATATATTTTTATTATATAATATATTTTATCTCTCTACATATAAAATAAATATAACACATTTATATATTTTATATTTTATAAAATATAAAATAAATATAATATGCACATAAAGGAATTCTGATACTCTGGTAAAATAATTTTTTCTCTGTATTATTATAAGTTATTTAAAATTATCCACGGCCATCTATCCATCAGCATATTATTTAGTCATAACTACAACATGGAACTTTTTATTTCAGCCATATAGACTCTTAACAATGAGGTATTTGAAAGTGAAGATTATATTATTTAATCTTTAAATTTTAAGCCTTAACTCTGTGTCTGCCTTTGATAGGTATTTAATAGTAATTTAATAGAATGGATAGATAATGGATGAGTTAAACATAGAAGGGTAATACACAGATACAGACATACCTACACATACACACACACAATTTAGACAAAGTTTATAAAGTTCCTATCATGTAACAGATTCATTTTTTTCTTCACAATTCACCACTTTGAACTAAGTATGAAATCTACATTAATTATTGATAAGTGAATGGTGACAACTATTTAATTCAGTAAAATTAGTTGTTCAGCTTGTTCTAAGCATTAACAATGCACTAAGATTTGGCTGATATATTTGGCAAAAATCGTTATTCAGTTCAGTTTTAGCCTTGACCTTTAAAAGTTTAAATAGCCAAAGTTATATTAAAAATAGAATTTGTACAAAAGTGTGATAATGTAATCACACTGCTTGCCAACTGAGGTAATCAATTTAATCAGTAATATGGACATAGCATGTTTCAGAATTATTATTATTATTATTTGATCATCCATTTTAAAATACAGGTGTAACTGGAAGTGAAAATATTCTTATGTGTTTTACATATTGGAATTATCAGTCAAATGAGGTAAAAATTAAATTAAAACTTAGAGATTAAAACATGTTCACACAAAAACTGCACAAAAATATTCATAGCAGCTTTATTTGTAACAGTTCAAATCTGGAAATGTCCCAGATGTCATTCAACAGATGAATGGTTAAAGAAGCTGTGGTACATCCATACCACGCAATACTATATAGCAATAAAAAGCAACAAACTATAGATACATGCAATGACTTGAGTGGGCCTTCAAATAACTATGTTGGGTGAAAAAAAAAGTCATTCTCAAATGGTATCATATTGTTTGATTCTACTTATGTGACATTTTGAAATGATAAAATTTTAGAAATGAGCAGACTGGAGTTAGGGACAGCAGAGGTTGAAGGGAAGATTGTAAAGGGATATTTGTAGTAATGGAGCTCTCCAGTATCTTTACAATGATGGTAGACTCCTGAACTTACACACGTGATAAAATTGTATAGAGCTAAATGTACACACACACACCCCTATATGCACATACAATATTAGTAAAACTGGCAGAGTTGAATAAGATTGGTGGATTGTATCAATGTCAATATCCTGGTTATGACATTGTAAAATAATTTTGCAAAATGTTACCATTAGGGAAAATGAATTACAGGATACATGGAATCTCTGTTTTACTTCTTACAATTGCATGTAAATATGTAATCTTAATACAATTTTAATAAAAATAATATTCTTAAAAAGTAATTGCTGTTATTGCAAGAATAAAATGAAACAAAAAATAATGACTTAAAAGTTATTAATTTTATGTACATAGCAATTCATACTCACTCCAAAATAGCTATGGAGAAATAGATTGGCATTACAACTGCTAAGATACTATGTATGCTAAATAATTTATAGACAATGGTGCCATGGTCTGAATGTGTCCCCCATATTTCATATGTTGGAAACATAATTCCCAGTGTGACACTATTGAAAGGTAGGGCCTTTGAGAGGTGATCAATTCATTCACGGATTAATTTATTCATTGTTAAATGAGTTAACAGATTAATGCATTATTATGAGAAGAGAACATTTGTGTGTGTATTTGTACATTTAGCCCTATACAATTGATATGATTTGGATCTGTGTCCCCAGTCAAATCTCATCTCCACCTGTAATCCCCACATGTGGAGGGAGGGACCTGGTGGGAGGTGATTGGATCATGTGGGCCATCTCCCCCATGCTGAGTTCTCACAAAATCTGATGATTTTGTAAGTGGCAATTTTCCCTACACTCCCCTCTCTTCCCTGCAGCCTTGTGAAGAAGGTAGTTGCTTCTCTCTTGCATTCTGCCATAATTGTAAGTTTCCTGAGTCTTCCCCAGCCATGCAGAACTATGAGTTAACTAAACCTCTTTCCTTTACAAATTACCCAGTACTGGGCAGTTCTTTATAGCAGTGTGCAAACAGACTAGCACAACAATTTTCTAACACTTGTCGGTTCATGTCCCTAGAACTACTATGAAGGTACTAAATATTTCCATTACCACAAGGATCCCTTTACAATTTCTCTCCCTTCAACCCCTATTATCCCTAACTCCTAGCTTTATAAGAAGAGAGGTGGCTCATGTCTGTAATCCTAGCATATTGAGAGGCCGAGGCAGGCAGATGTCTTGAGCTCAGGAGTTTGAGACCAGCCTGAGCAACACAGCGAAACCCTGTCTACAAAAACTAAAAAAGCAAAACAACAACAACAAAATTGGCCTGATTTGGTGGCATGTGCCTGTGGTCCCAGCGAATTGGGGGACTGAATTGGGAGGACTGCTTGAGCCTAAGAGTTTGAGACTGCAGAGATTGTGCCACTGCACTGCAGCCTGGATGACAGGTGAGACCCTACCTCAAAAACAAACAAACAAAAAATGAAAAACAGACTCAAGCTAACACGTGAGCATGTGCAGACCTCTCACCACTTAATAGCCTGGACTGCCTTGGGACTCTGCAGAGATTCCCTACCAGTGAGAAGGCCCTAACCAGCTGTGTCAGCTCAACTTTGGACTTTTCAGTCTCCAGAGTGGTAAGAAATAAATTCTAATTCTTAAATAAATTATCCAGTTTCAGATATTCTGTTATAAGCAACAGAAAGCAAACTGATATTCCCACAAAGGCCTTTGTAGTTGATACAACACTATTTGTAAAAAATAATAATGAAACAATGCAAAAAATGAGATTAGATAATGCAAATATTTGCATAATTGTTCTGCTATTAGACCATAATAATAAATGAAATAATCTATAAGAATGACAAATTATATTTAATTTTAAAAAATAAATTCAGACTATATATTGATTTATTGATTGAAAGAAGAAGAAAAATTTAATTTCAAAATTGCATGTGATAACATCCATTATCAGACTTTTACAATCCAGACCTAATAAAGAATAAAAGAAATAAGAAAATGTTTAATGAAAATACGGCATCTTCAAAACATCATGTTTTGTAATTGACATCTTTTGAAAGTCAATTACAAAAATATTTGTATCAATATTTATTAGTATCAAAAATATTCATTAAAGTGACCACAAAATAAAGACATCAGTTAAAAGTACTGAGAGGTAATATTTCAACTTGACAACATCAAATTTGACTACTGAAAGTTTAAAAATAAGTTGGTGATAAAAATGTAAGGCTTTCAAATAAAATTACAGATTTAATTTTGTAACTGAAGTGTATTAGAAGTAAGTATTTAGCAATTGTGAAGGTGAACACTTTAGTCATTTTAGGAAGACTGTTAGATCTTGACTACAGTTTGCCTTCATTAGTTCAGAGATGACTAAAGACTTACAACAATGAATTTTCCAGGGTTTATCACAGTGTAAGGTATGTTACATGTCATTGCTTCTCAGTCTATACATTGTGAATGCAAATCACATGAGAATTTTGTTAAAATGAAAATTCTGATTCAGTGTGTCTGGGATGGAGCCCGGGATTTTGTATTTCTAACAGGTTTCGTGGGAATGCCAAATGCAAACTTCTGGGTGCACACTTTGAGTTGCAATGTTGTAGAAAATACAAGTTCTAAGCAGACATTTTCCCCTTAAGATTCTTTTACTCCTACTTGGGGAGGTAAGGCATAAAAACACAAAATAATGTTTTATTAGAACTGAATATCTCAGTAATTTAATTTGTATGGAAACATATTGAAAGGGAGCGAAGTAAAGTAGAATAATAAGTTCTACTGTCCCAGGTTTCCTTTACACATACTGCTTTTTTGTGTTGCTTTACCAGGGCTTATGCCAATCAAAGCTAAAGGAAATAAACTCAATTAACATGATTACAGGTTAATTAATTTTGGGATTTTCAGGAAAAGACAGGGAAACAGAAACAGTAAGAAAGTGAATTTTAATTATGCCAACATTAAGAAACTTAGGAAAATTGTGAAGACAGTTTTCAAAAAAGAAGAGTATGAGAGACAAACTAGTTAGATGGAGCAAAATATTCTTTAAGACATATATGTAAGAAAAAGCTACACTAATGAATAAGAAAATAATAAATATAATAAGAAATCAACTGAACTAAGTTAAAAATGAGCTCTATTAAAGCCTGAAACTTAAACAGGGAACTTAGGCTTCTAGGGATAAATACCAAAAAAAAAAAACCCTATTATTTCGTGAAAAGCATGAGAAAGGTTTAAGGTAAATTTAAATGCAACTCGTGATAATACAGAGCAAGAAAACAATGAAACTCAGAGGGGAGAAGACAAATAACAAAACTCAAGAAAAGTAGAAGATGAAAAAAGCCAATTACAGAAAAACAAAGCAGCTATCTTTCTATAACTAATAATCTCAGGTCAAAAACTTTAGATGATGCAAGCCAAATACCATTTGTATACTTTCTGAACAATATTTTGTTGAACACATTGCAAATGTATTTACTTTGTAATAAATGATTTGATTTTATGATCAAATTATTTTACAGTTATACAAGATAATTTGTAAATAATAATGATTCAATGCCAAATTCTAAAAAATAAAATGGCTACACTCAAGAATTATTTTAGATCACCTTAAAAAAGGAGTATAAATGACTGAAACCTTCACTAAAAGTAACAACTTAGAAATGATTCTAAATTCTAGGTTCTATAAATAAAAATACATGTGCTTGGACGGGCGCAGTGGCTGACACCTGTAATCCCAGAACATTGGGAGGCTGAGGCGGGCAGACCACTTGAAGTCAGGAGATCGAGACCAGCCTGGCCAACATGGCGAAACCCCATCTCTGCTAAAAATACAAAAATTAGCCAGGCAGGGTGGTAGGTGCCTATAATCCCAGCTACTTGGGAGGCTGAGGCAGGAGAATTTTTTGAATTCCGGGGGGCGGAGGTTGCAGTGAGCTGAGATCGTACCACTGCACTCCAGCCTGTGTGACAGAGTGAGACTCTTTCAAAAAAAAAAAAAAAAAGTGCTTGAAAGAAATATATGTATTATATTCTCAGAGAATAAAAAACCAAACCAAAACAAAACAAAAAACAAACAGAAATAAGCCAGTCCCACATAATCCTGGTAAAATAACACCCACATTTCGAAGCAGTTAGTTTGCCAGAATGATGATCGAAAGATTAAGAAGTACATACTTATATGCAAATAGAAAACAGAAAATTTTTAAACTGCTATAAAGATTTAAGAAGTCGAACCCCTAATTGCCATAGTTATATGGAAAAAATAAATTTGTGTAGGTTAGGAGATAGCAAATCAAGACTGCAATTTCAGGATAAAATAATGTGTAAGGAACAGAAAGATATCACCATAAAATGGGTGCAAATGGACAAATTTAAATAATTTCCTAATGGTAGGAGCATGTAGATAGAGACAGGTAGTAGGTTGGTAAACAGGCAGAGAGATGAATACATAGATGCCATACAGAAAGATTACATCATACTAAATCATAAACCCACTTACATTGCATGACAGTGTTATGAAACACTGTTGAGGCCCTGCAGACACTTCTTTGACACTCAACTTGCTAATGACTTTCAACTGTAAGCATCTGCGACTCTCCCTGTGAAGGCTTTCTTTTTTTTTTTTTTTTTTTTAGACGGAGTCCCTCTCTGTCGCCCAGGCTGGAGTGCAGTGGCCAGATCTCAGCTCACTGCAAGCTCCGCCTCCCCCTCGCCCGGCTAGTTTTTTGTATTTTTAGTAGAGACGGGGTTTCACCGTGTTAGCCAGGATGGTCTCGAACTCCTGACCTCGTGATCCACCCGTCTCGGCCTCCCAAAGTGCTGGGATTACAGGCTTGAGCCACCGCGCCCGGCCTGTGAAGGCTTTCTTTAGGCCCATATATATGCGACAGGCTGGTAGTGCCAGGGCAGTTATCATGGGAGCAGCCCTCTGCCAGTGGTTGATGCGGAAGGATAAATACCCATTTCCTGGTCCCACAGATGAAAAAGCTGTGAGCTACATTGTACAACAGTCGTCCTAAGTTCCCTCAGCAAAGATGAGATTCACTTTTAAACAGAGGTAATCAGACTTTCCCTTTCCTCACTTACTGATTTTCCTACCAGGGAACCCTGGAACCACCTCTCAAAGTGATTTATCTGTGGTTAAATTACCATCTCAGGGCCTTCTGGAGGAATACAACCTACGACATGCTGACAGCCTCTACTCAAATCTTCCTTAAGAATGGATCTTACTTTGATCTTACCTCTTTTCTTCTTCATCTGTTGACAATTTGATGAGGAAAAGATGACATGTCACGGGCATTTTGTATACATCTTTATAATTACTAATGAAGTTCACATGTTTCCTTGCTTCTTCATTTCAAATATGTCTTCTTTTTAATTGCATTAGTCCATTTTTTAGGAAATAACTCATTTATTCTTATTGATTTGAAAGATCACTGAATATTAAGAAAATAATTGTTTATTATAGCATAAATTTCAAAATGCTTTTAGTATTTGCTTGACATATATACATTTATATATCATGCATTTTTCATCTCGCAGTCATTTCAGTCAAATAATTAAATGATTTCTGTTTTTTGTTTCCGACAAAGAAAGACCTTTGTCACCAATGATTTGATAGGAAAAAGAAAGTAATAATGGCTTAGTACATGACTTAGCTATAAATGGCACTTGTTTAATCATAATAGTAGTCGAAATATTAGATTTCAATCTAACCAAAATTATCATAAAACGCTGTTAGGAAAGTGAAGAGATGAAAAGGGTGGGAATGTGCAGAACAAAAAGATTAAGAAAAAGAGGTTGGTTCTTATTTCCCTACTAGGAATTCAAAAATATACTTAAAACTGATAAAACAAATTATATTTTATAGAAATGGGGAGATAATCAGCAAATACAAGTAATACTGGTTATCTCTGCTGTTTCATTTTGTTTAACCGACCTTGCATAATGATTACGATTTTAAAACTATATACACATCTAATTCTGATGAAAATAAAGTATAACAACAAAAAATAAACTTTCAGGTTGTATGTATTTAATTCATAATCAGTTACTTTACTGTATTCTTTTGATACAACATTTTTCTTGTTGATTTTCTTTGCAAATAATTAAAATTTTGTTTTCTTGTTTTGGCTAATTGTATTTAAATTCATTTTACCTAATGGCTTATGTCTAGAACTGATGATTGGCAATCTTATACTTTGTCTGCTTTTAGAGGAAATGTTCCTATTGTTTCCTTATTAAACATAGCAAAAATCTTTCTAACCCTATTTCACTAATGACTTTTGTCAGAACTGATTTTAAACATTATTAAGTGCCTTTTTGGCATGAAAATTAGATCATGCAGCAGACAGTTTTCTCATTTAAGCTGTTAATATAGTGAATTTCAGTACTTTCTTCGCTAATGTTAAGGCACAATATAATAGGATGGTGGAGATGGGATCAGATGCAATTTATTTGGATATTTTGCTTGAATTTGTTACTAAAGTTTTTATAATTAAATTTTTGTTATCTTTTGTACTATTTTTATGTTAAAAATGGCATAACCTTTTTATTTATTTATTTATTTATTTACTTATTTACTTATTTTGAGAGAGAATTTCCGTCTATTGCCCAGGCTGGAGTGCAGCAGCACGGTATTGGCTCACTGCAGCCTCCGCCTCCCAGGTTCAAACCATTCTCCTGCCTCAGCTTCCGGAGTAGCTGGGATGACAGTAAAATGGCACAGCCTTTTAAAGCAAGTGGAAAGTTTCTTTCATTTTCTATATCCTAAAATTATTTATACAGTAGCAAAATAATTTATTTAAACACAAAAAACTCTCTGAAACTAGAAGATTTAATTCTTTCGCTTTTTTTTGTTTGGGAGCTGATTAATATGGTGTATTAAATAGCTACACTTCTATTTAATGTCTTTGAAGTTTTTTTGGTGATTTTTGAAATCTGTATTTTTTCTTCTTAAAAATGGTCAGTCCAGTTTGTTCAGACTGCTAGCTTTTTATTATTAAAACCATTTAATTATCATTGTTTTTATTCCTTCACTCTCTGTGGTTGTTTACTTTTTAATTCCTAATTATGAGTATACATGTTCTCTCTAATTTTCTTGATCAATCTAAGGAGTAGTTTTCCTCTTTCACTGTTTTTGAAGATTATGTTGTTAAGTTTATAATTTTTTTCTTTTCCTGTTCTTTTTTAAAATTGTTACAATATTATGTTAATATTTTCCTACTCTGTCGTAAATGGCATTTTTTCCCAAAATTTGTGAGTTATATTTCAGAATTTTACTTTCTGTTATTTTAAAAGTAACATTAGGTTTCTAGTCCCTCATGAAAAGAGTTTGAAAGTTACCACTCCATTTTAAGAAGAAGTAAAAAGCTGAGTAGACAAAAATCAACAAGTTTTCTTGGGTCTGTAAGCAGGAAAAATCACTGCTTCCTATGCTAGGAAGACAAACAAATACAGGGAGTCCTGGTTTACTGGAGCAGGAAGCACAGCACGAATGAGTGCCTAGGTAGGAAAACCTGAACTGCAATTGACAATTTGCTGGAGGCATAGTGTGGACACATCTGAGAGTTAAAAACTCCACGGACATGCAGTTTTAGGGGGTCCCCTACAATATTATGAGATTTTCTTTCAGAAGCTTAACCAAGTTCACATAGTAAATAATGAAGAAAAATCCCTCATGCTTCCATCAAGCAGAAAGGAAAAGGATACCTTTGGAAATACACCAAAGCATTCTGTTCTGAACAAGGTCTGTCTTCAGGAGAAACTGGTTGAACAGAGCCTTAACTGCTGGGGTATTATCCTAACTTATCTATCAGAAGGGAAATACCCAACTTCAGCTCCATCTAGTCTTCCATGTGGCAGAAGGGAAATACTCAACTCCAATCATGCTAGTCATCCTGTCCTAGTTAAGGAGGGGAAAAAGCCAAGAACCTTATGAAGTTCATCATCCAAAGACATAGGTTCACCAAAAGATCGAGTCCTAATCACAGGACTATAGAGTGTTTTTCTTCCCACAACTTACCACCAAAAAACTAAAGGCCTATTTATAGCAGTTCCTGTTACTCAGTACATCATGCCCTCTGGCTGTTCAGAAAAAAATTAAAAGGCATACCAAAATACAAAAAATACAACTTGAAAAGACAGCCCAAACATCAAATCAGACATGGCCAGTATGTTGGAAATATCAGACCAGAAACTTAAGGCAGCTGTGATTATTGTTCAAAGCATTCTAAAGGATAAAGAAGACAGCCTGCAAGAACAGATGAGCAATGTAAGCACAGAGATGACAATCCTAAGAAAGAATGAAAGTGAAATTCTAGACATCAAAAATGCCGTAGCAGAAATGAAGCGAGCCTTTGATATTCATAGACTGGACACAGCTTAGGAGAAAATCTTTGAGCATTAAAATATATCATCAATAGAAACTTCTAAAATTGAAAAGCAAAGAAAACAGAGACATTAAATAAAGATCAGAATATCTAAGGATTGTGGGACAATTGCAAACGGTGTAACATATGCATCATGAAGAAGAAGAAAAAGAGAGAATGGAAAACTATTTAAAACAGTAACTGAGAATATCTCCAAGTAAATGTCAGACTGTCAGATACCAAACCATATATTCAAGAAGCTCAGAGAACAAGCAGGATAAATGAAAATATATATATATATATGCACCTAGGCATATAATTATTACATTATAGAAAATCAAAGCTGAATAAAAGACTCTATAAGTCAGAGGGTAAAAAACCCTACCTGTGATAAAACAAAGAATCACAACTAATTTCTCCTCAGAAACCATGCAAGCAAGAGAGTAGAGTGACGTCGTTAGTGTTGAGAGAAAATAAAATGTAGAATTTTGTACCCTGCTAAATTATCCTACAAAAGTAAAGGAGGAATAAAGACTTTCTCAAATAAACAAAAATGAAAAAAAATGTCCATAGACCTTATTTACAGGAAATGTTAAAAGAAATTATTCAGATAAAAGGAAAATTAGATAGATCAGGAATGCAGTCTATACAAAAAAAGAAAAATACCAAAGAAGAAATAAGTAAAAGTAAAAACAAACTTTGATTCTTCTAATTCTTAGTTGACTTAATAAATAATTGTTTTTTTAAAATAATAGTAACAACAATGTATTCAACTGTGTATGCTTATCTGTGTATATATAATGTATATACATATGCCTATTTTTGTTTATATATAAGTAAAATGAATGACAGTAAATATATAAGGGATGAAAGGGAGCAATTAAGATTATTCTGTTATTATAAAATACTCATACTACCATTGAAATGTTATAACAGTACTTGAAAGTTGACTTGGATTATTTTAAGTGTATATTGCAAACTGGGGCAACCAGTCAAAAGTGGAAAAGGAAATATAACTGTTATTATAAGAAAGAAGAAAAAAGTGAATTATATAAAATGTTTAGTTAAAACCAAAACCGGCAGAAAAAGAGTAAAAAGCAAAAACATGAAAAAAACAAGGGCAACAAATAGAAAATATTGACAAATGTGGTAGATAGTAATCCACTTCTACCAATAATCACTTTGAAGTCAAAGGTCTGTACCAATTAAAAAAGCTTATCACAATGGGTCAAAAAACAAGAGCCAAATATACGTTATCCAGAGGAAAGCCACTTTAAATATTATGACCTATATAAATTAAAAGTATAAATGGGAAGGAAGAAATAAAACATTCTTTTTTCATATATGACATTATTTTCAATGTAGAAAATCCAAATGAATCAACAAAAACACTTATGGAACTTATAAGTGATTACAGTAAGGTTGCTGAATACAAGGTTAATATACAAGGTTATAATGAAAAAGTGGAATTTGAAATTAAAAATACAATACTATTTATATTAGCAGCCCAGGAGATAAAATATTTAGATATAAATCTTATAAAATATGTATCAATTCTATAGGAGGAAAAATACAAAAGTCTGAAGAATGAAAGCAAAGAACAATTAAATAAATTGAAAGAAATTCCTTGTATTTATTGTTCATGACAGGAAGACAATATTGTCAAGAAGTCAGTTTCTCTCAACTTGGTCTATAGATTCAATGCAATCTCAATGAAAACCCCAGAAAGTTGTTTTGTGGATATACACAATGACTCAGAAGTTTCTGCAAAGAAGTAAAAGACCTGGAATAACCAACACAATATTGAAGGAGAAGAATACAGTTGGAGGACTGATGCAACTCAACTTCAAGACTATAAAGCTGCAGTACTTAAGAAGTGTGGTATTAGTGAAAGGACAAATGAGTAAATCTATGAAACAGAATACAGAGACCAGAAATAGACCCATATAAATATAGTCAACTGATCTTTGTAAAAGGAGCAAAAACAATTCAATGAAACAATGATAGTCTTTTAAACAGTACTGGGACAATTGGATATCTACATGTAAGAAAAAAATGAGTGTAGACACAAACCTTATAGCTATCACAAAAATTCACTCAAAAATGGATCACAGACCTAAATATAAAATGGAAATCTATAAAACTCCTAGAAAATAACATAGGATAAAATTGAGATGGCCTTGGGTATGGCAATGATTATTTAGATACAACACCAAAGGAATGATCCATGAAAGAAATACTTGATAAGCTACATTAAGATGAAAAACTTCTGCTTTGTGAAAAACAAAGTGAAGAGAATGAGAAGACAAGCCACAGACTGGGAGAAAATATTTGCAAAAGACACATCTAATGAACTGTTATCCAAAATCTATAAAGATCACTTAAAACTCAACAATAAGAAAACAAACAATCCAATTTCAAAATGAGCCAAAAATCTTACTACGCACCTCACCAAAGAAGATACAGAGCTGTCAAATAAGCATATAAAAAATATTCATATTATATGTTATAAAGCCCATAGAAATTAAAACAAGATGCTACTACATACATAATCGAATGGCCAAAGTTCAGTTCAGAACAGTGGCAATACCAAATGCTATCAAGTATGTAGAGCAACAGGAACTCTCCTCATTCATTGGTAATGTAAATGAAAAATGGTACGGCCACTTTGGAAAACAGTTTGGTGATTGCTTACAAAACTAAACATACTCTTATGATATGATCCAATAATCACTTTCCTTGGTATTTACTCAAAGGAGTTGAAAACTTATGTCCAGAAAAAAAAAAAGCCCACACATGCATATTTATAGCAGCTTTAATCATAATTGCCAAAATCTGGAGCAACAAAGATATTCTTCTGTAGTTGAATGAATAAACAGTAGCACATTCCAACAATGCAACATTATTCAGCACTAAAAAGAAGTAAGCTGGGAAGATATGGAGAAACCTTAAGTACATATTATTACTAAGTGAAAAAAGTCAATCTGAAAAGGCTATATACTGTGTGATTTCAACTATATGACAGTCTGAAAAAGGCAATGCCAGAGGTTGAGGGTAGGGAGGTATGAATAGGCAAAGCACACAGGATTTTGAAGGCTGTGAAAATTCTCTCTTTGATACTATAATAATGAATATATGTCATTACAGATTTGTTCAAACCCATACAATGTACAACCTACCAAGAGTGAACCCATGTAAACTATGGACGTTGGATAATTGTGATGTGTCAGTGAAGGTTCTTCAACTGTCGTAAATGTACCACCCTGGTATGCTGATAATGGGAGAGGCTATGCATGTGTGGAGACAAGGGGTATATGACAATTCTCTACCTTCCTCTTAATTTTGCTGTGAACCTAAAACTCTCCAAAAAATAATCTTTTTTGAAGTCTCCAAGGTTTTGACTTTTCTCACATAATAATATTTAATGTCCTTATCACATTTCCAGGTTCAGTATTCAGTCTAGGACTTCCTCATTTGTGGTTACTATACTTTGATTCTATTGTGGTAAATTGGATTATATCCTATTGTTTTGGTTTTGAAGCACATCCAAGCCCACACATTGTGTATGGCACAGTTTTGTAGGTACCCTCCATACACACACAAATGGGAGTGACACCCCTGGAACTGTTGGTGAAAAGTCCTGAGCTCTTGTATAATTAAGGGCATCTTGCTGTTGGTATTGTGTGTATTTTAACCATTTACAGAATTCTCAGAGTGCCCTCTTTCCTTTGAAACTGTATATATTTTTCATTGCCTGCTAACTGCAGGAAGCCTGCATTTGTGTTTTTAAAATACATCCTTTGTATTAACTGGCTGCACAGGCCTGAATGCTCACAAAGAAATAATATTTTTATCTTCAATTTCAAGCATTTTGCCAGGAAATGCTTTGGAATTGACCTTTTCAATATACAGTAATTTTCTTTCAATTAATGTTTCTTTCATTACATAAAAATATTTTGTTATATTTTCAAACTTTTGTCCATTTCAATGTTTTAGATTTCTTTTGCAAACCTAGGAATGTCTGTCTATTGGCTCTTTATCACGGGCCCTTTATCCTCTGCCATATCTGTTCTATTTTCTCTGTTGACTTTCATCTTTTTGATTGTGTCCCTGCATACCATTGATTTTTCTTGAGGCTGTGATCCAGTTCACAGACTGGTTTGTTGTTGTTTCTTTACTGGTTTGGGGATTTTTAAATTGGCGTATCTGCTCTGCATCTTGCTGCATGTAAATATTTTTAAGTTGTTCAATATTTATTTCTTTTCATAATTCCTATCTCATCTTGTTGTTTTATCAATTTCTATTTCATTTAACCTATGTTTGCATTAGTTTTCTTGCAAGTGCAATTTATTTGACAATATTATTTTCAACTGCTTTCTAGGGTTAGTTTTCTGAGATGTTTTTCTTTGTGTTATATATTGCATTTCTTATACTTTGCTCTAAATGTGTTCTTACCATGTATGTTGCTTTTATTTCTTTGATTGTTACTTTCAAACAGGGTAAGTCCTATCCCACACTGGCCATTATTTCAGAAAACAGTACGTGTGGAATATCTTTGAATACCTTTGGGATCTTCCCTGGGCATTTTGTTAGAGGAAACATTAATTCCAGCTTTCTCATCTTTTCAAGAACAGACTTCTCAGCAGAAAGGAAATAGAGAAAGAAAATCGCCTGGGCCCTCTCTCCACCTTCTTCAGTCAACCCAACCTTAATTAATACTAGGACAATTGACAGCCCTTGTCACTCCAAGTGAGATTAATGTGTTAGAAGTTTTGGGTTATATGGTACCGTGTGTAAGTCCTGCTTGGTTGTTAATGGTGACTGTTCTCTGTGCTGCTTCTTGAATAATGTAGGCTCACCAGGGCTGCTCTTCATCTGCATCTCTCCAGCTGCTTTTCTGCAATATGGTGAATTAAACCAATTCCGCTAGTTAAGTAAAGCAGGCCATTTAGGTTCATGAGTCCAAGCTTGGTCTCCAATCCCGGAGAAAAAAATATATACTAGCTGAATTATCTCCTAGATGCTTGATTTATCATTTGGTTCAGAATTTGGAAGGACATACATTATGTTTCTTTTAAATTTTGAAACTCTTAATAGTATAGATAATCTCTTTCATTGACTGAAAGAGGTGAAAGGGAGCTGGGGATACAAGAGGCTAAATTACAAAAGCTTATGAGAGCTCACAACAAATATTTTTTAACTCCTGAATTCAAGGATAATTATTTTGGGTTGAGAATATGTTTAATCTCTTCCATGAAAAATGGGATATGGTTTTGAGGTGTCTCTCAGAATTTATTTGTTTTCACTTTTGGATTGGCCTTCACTTTAGTAATTAAGTGGGGAGGTGATACAACTAACAAAGAAATACTCAAATATCCTCAGGGAAAAATGTAGGTATAGTGCTTGTCAGTAACACTATGCATATGGAACATGTGTCTCAAAGTAACGAATATAAGGCCTGATACACTGGTAAACTTTGTGATTCCTGCTCAGATAGAGTTGTAGGTCACAATTATGTGATCTATAAATATTAAGAAGGATAATAAGTGTGGACTAGCAAAGTGTATACGTGATAAAAAGAAATGAGATAGGATTATTAGAGCTGATTAAATTAATTCAGAGAATCTTTTCGGCAAAGACAAGTTTGGCATAGGAATTTTAGGGAAGAGTGGCTATAACTGCCGCAGGGATGGGTTAAAAAATCTGAAGGAAACAAACTGTCTGAGAACAGAATAACACATTCATTCCTTGTTTGTGGAATAATAGAGGTTAAAATACAAGGAGCTTATATGCAGCTTACATAAATGTTGTTGAATTGATAAGCAGCCTTAATCTGCTCTCTGCAGAGACTAAATAATAAATCGTTAAAATTTACTATGATAAATTTGCATCAAAATAATTAAAATGGTATATGTTAAATTCTTATATATAAATTATGTTTTAAAAGGTGCTAAATAGGAGTGTAAAATTCAAGATTCATAAGGAGATACTTGACATCTGATGGATCTATTTTCAAATGAGAATGCATAGATGTCTTAGCAAACATATCAGAAGCAGGTGTCCAGAGACAGGCTATAGTTGAGAGTTTCAAGTGAGGGAGAAGAGTAGGATTTTATAACTCTCCTTCTCTACTCTAAATGTTGGTAAATAAAACTTTCCAAGGAATCATGAAACGTTAATGTCATCAATAAGAATAAAGGCAGTTCCAAGGTTTTGAGGTCTGGATAACATCACTTAGATTACCCAAGTCTTTGACTCAAGAGCTCTTGATATTATCAAGTCCACTGATTGTTGTAACAAACTTGTCACATCTTAGAATCCAAGAAAATGTGTCAAATGCTTCTCATTGAACCTTAAATTCAAGCACTACTCCAAAATTTGTCTCTACACATTGAAGACTATAGATTTCTGGACAGGTTGAATGCAGACATACATGACCATTATTTTTAAGTCTCAATGTTAATACTCCCTGAATCAGAAACTGAATTTTCAAAATTGGACTAAAGACTCTAAATCTCCTAGAAAATAACTATGTCTCCCTCTTTTTCTTGGTTCAGATATTAATATTGATATGTTGAGGAATCATTGTGATTTTTTTTTTTTACTTTTGAACATTTAATTTTCTTCTTTGGTTAAATCTAAATAAATACTTCTTGATTAGGAGGGACAGCTGGATATTTGAACAGTTGGCTGCAGAAGATTATGGAATAACTTCTCAGGAAAACATTCCTAACTAGATACACAGCCATCTGTCAGATATTGTTTAAAAATTCTTGTGTGTGGAAAAGTGTAGGAAATGAGCTCTTAATGGTCCTCACATTGACATTTTTAATAATAAAAGCGTGGGTCAGGTAAGAAGAGGGAGGTGTTAATTACCCAGGGCACTTTTTAGCAAAATAATTGTCCTAAATCAGAAGTTTTCAAAGTTAGCTCCATGAATTCTAGAATTAGGATTCTAATAAGTGTTATTGATTAAAAGAGAACTTTATTCTAGACATCTCATTTTTTCTTCTTTCCGTCTGTATTGTGTTGCTCTTCCATGCACCTCTTGGCTCTAAGGGGGGTTATTTTTTTCATCTCCTCTACCAGTTCACTTAGGTGAGCCTTCACACATATTTTTTTTCTTTTTAAAAGAAACACAGGAAGGTGAATTATATCAAAACATGATAATATTTTGTATAAATCATTTTTCTAACATAGTTTGTAAGCATTTAAGAACAAAATGCAGTCACTAAATAGATCATGAGAGCTAAAGTTCGTTTTTTTTTTCTTTTTGTTGTGTTACCCGACTGTTATACCAGTTGACGGCTACAATCATGATTTCCGGATTCAGCAATTTGAATGCATTTTTAAAAGTATCACATTATATTATTGAGATTTATATTGTTAAATGTGCAGTAGATGGTAATATGATTCAGTGCATTTCTAATGTATTAAATAGCTTTATTGGAAGATTGATGATTAATAAATGAATGTAAACCTGGAAAAAGACATGCCATGAGAGGCTTCTTACATCATTTCTAATAATTCACTTGGATACACATGAGTGGAATTCTTATCAAATGACCAAATGTCACGATACTTGAAGGAAGGTAAACAGATGAAAGTTTCACAGTTTAAAAAGGTTTTAAAAACAGACTGGAATATTGGACTGAACACAGTAAGATAAAATTTCATTATTATTCTCTTTTGAATTTATTAAACAAACATTTTACCTCTGCTGCTGAAAAAAATAGTTTAACAGCAAAGACAAAGAAGACTTAAGACTAACCTTTGAGATTAAGCTAGATTGAATCAACAGTGAATGTCACAGCTAATATATCCAATAGTACCTTAGGCTGCTGTCAAAACGGAAAGTTTTGAGAAACGTGTCAATCTCTTTTTCTTCTATGTTGATTAGACCTTGGCAGTAGTTCTGTTTTCAGTTCAGTGTTCAGCCCATTTCAAGAATGATTTTAGCAGACTAAAGTGTGACTACAATTGTGAAAATTCAAAATTATTAGGGAAACTGGAGATTTATCAATGATTATAGATTTAAACATGAACTAGACAATTGTTTGATAGTACTACTATGTAGTGAATTTTTTCACTCAGCAAGCTTTCATTGCGGGCCTAAGATGGACTAGTTTCTAGAACAATCAATATAAAACCAATGGACTGACTCTTTCCTCAATACTTACACAAATAACTATGACATAATGTACAATACAACAAGTTTCATTAAACATATTAAGTAGCTTGTGCTACTGAAGAAGCCTGAATAAATGTTTTATCTTGAATTCTTTGTTTTTGAATTTATAGCAAATGACAACACTGCCATTAAAGTTTTTTTCAAACATTTTCTATCTTTGACCATGTTTCTCAATCTATTTGTCCTTATGATGCCCCTCATGAAAAAAAATCTATTTTAATTTAATTAATTGAAAATTTTATTTAATGTCTACCTAATGAAAGCAATTAAATGTTAAGGAATAAGATTTTGTCAGATATAATTGAACCTCAAAGGACCACAAATCATTGTAATATCTAAGATTTTTTTCTATCGTTTTCTCATTTACTCACTCTACACCAAACCAATTTTGTCCTTTTGGGGACAATATGGCTTTCATTGAGAAGGCATGCTTTACATGATTCATGCTTTATGTGTTCACTCAACATCTTATCAATTCTCATCTCCTAAGCTTCATTCATATGAAGGAATGATATCCTTCAGTTGACATTACTTTCTCCTCTTTTAATTTACACATAATATGCCTATACTTGTGACACAATTCTAATCCCCTTTTCCTGTGAGTGTTGATTTATCATGACAATATAGATTTTAAATAATTCAATTTATAATTTTATTTAAATGTATTTTATGTATTTATTTAATTAAATACAATTAATTTTTAGTATTTTTCAATTGTAAGGATCTAATAAGACAATATAATGCATTTATGAGTGGACAATAGCAAAGTGAAAATTGATAGCAATTACTTTTATGTTATCTTTTTGTAATTTGATCTACTATACATTTAAGCTCTTAAATTTGTTTCTAGTTAATATTTCAAATTGAGTGTTTTATTTTATTAAAATTATTCAATATTGTGTTCACCAAAATATCTGTATCCTAATTATTTCACAAACTCTATCAATAATCCTACATTTGATGACAATAACCATTTCACCCGGAAATCTTTTTTCCTATTGTTTCCCTCTTAGAAACTTTACCCACAGATATCAAATCATGACACTATAGCAGTAGTTCAAAAGCATAGAAGATGAAAGGAAGAGATGAGATCAATTTTGGGTGACAATGGTAGCTTTAAAATGGTACCTTTAAAAATCCAAATTGAAAACCAAGCAGAGAGCCTACAGTTTTATAGATTGCCAGAAGATATGTACTTTGGGAATATAAAATTGAGAGAAAGCATTTTTCTAAATGGGAAATGGCAAATATTACTGCTCAGATTTAGAACAGGTTCCACTGCTGTGTGGCGGCTTGATTTTACATCTGTGACTTTTTCTCCCTCTGGTATTATGCATCTCTATCTGCTCACTAATATTGAAGTGCCTCCAGCTTTTCAAGTGCTCATTTTAGTTGATTTTTATACATGCCTCTTTGCTTTTGCACCCATTGATATCCTATTTTTTATCTATTATAACTTGGATGACAAATGGCATTTCTCAAACTTTAATCGAAGCTTATATAAAAGAGAAATCTTGTTATAGGTATTGTCTTTGTGATTAACATATTTTTACTCTATACAAGTTTTATATTCATAAGTGTTCTGAATGAAAACATTAGCTTTAAAGAGTGGAATTAAGGAAACAATATTCAACTTATTTTCAAAAGTTCATTACACCTATGAAGTTCATGCTATTCTTTACATCCATCTTCTACAAAGCTTTAGCTCTCATCATATTAGTTAGCTATTATTAGAGACATTCTCTTTAACCATATCACTCAGTAGTATTTGAGCCAAGTATATAACTGTAAGAAGCTCTAGTCATTATCAACCATAACAGTTACATGAAATAACTGATATTATTTTTTTCAAATGAACTAATTTGGAAAGAACTATATTTATAATACGATTTAATAAGCAAAACAAAAATAATATGACAATTCTGCTAAAGGCAAAGTTGAGAAATATGATATATTATGTGTCAGCAAAGGAAAAGAGTCAGATGCTCATGGGTTTCCAAAGGCACAAAGAAACTCTCTAATTGAACCCTAGATTTGAATTCACAAATATTTATATTTTCCTTTCATTACTCACAGGTTTTCTTTCTCAATAGTCTGTAAAACACAGGAAGTGGTGTTTATCACCTCAGAAACACTGACAAATTTTCTCTGCCCTTAATTCTGGCTTCAATTTTAAAGTGTGAGCAAGGGACAAATTGGACAGTCCTTTCAGTTGCACAAGCAGGGTCAATTGTAACTTTCTTTCCTGCATAAGATTAATCCCAATGTACTGTCTTATGTTGAATCAGTTATCTTTGAAAATACTGATAAAGAGTGGGAACTGTTTCAAAGATGCTTACAAACAGCTATAGCATATCACAAAGCACTTTCTTTCTGCGAGTCTCTCTCGTACATCCTCCAACCTTTTTTCATCACCAATATTTGCCACAGTTAGTGACTCATTCCTTTCAGTCCTAATTATAAACTCATCCAATTCACCAGTTTAGGACATATGTCTGTAAATTAAGCTCATTAGAGAACAGAGAGAGCAGCAGTTTTATTTAAATTAGTCAACGGAGAGCTGTACTTTTTTAAGGCTGATATTTATGAGAGCATAATTAGCCAGGACTAGGCAGAGACTGCAAATCTACAATCCCTTGGTAAACACTCTCCATATTTCCACAAACAAGATAATGTTACATTAAACGCTGTGAAGAATTGGGAGAAAAATGATTACTGCATAATCAAAACTTAACATTGCTATGCAAAGTAGATGATTGATCGATAGGTTGATTGATAGATATAGATTGATAGAGAAATAAAGTCTAAGAATTGTGATTGATTTGACCAGGTATAATTTATGACTGAGTTATAATTTGCCTTTAAACTTGAAAGAATGAGTATTATAATGCAGAAAGCAGGCAGGAAGACAACGTATAGGCAAAGGAAGAAAGGAAGGAAGGAGAAAAGGAAGGAAGAGAGGGAGGGAGAGAGGGAAGAAGGGAGGGAGGGATCAGAGCTTAAGTGATTATAGCATCTTCTTCACCTGCCCATTAAGGAGAATCCATTGATATCCTCTGGACCTTTCTTTTCAAGCCTACTACCTTCTCAGATACAGTGTTAGCCTCTCAGATTTTCGATCTTAGTATGAAGCAGATGTAGCTATAAAGACGTTGAAAAAAGCTAAGAGATTTATATTTAAAAGCTGATTACTTACTGAAGAGAAGAATAAATATTCAAGAAAAAAAGGAAGAAGAAGAGATTAGACAGAAGCAATGTGAGCTCTTTGAACAGAGTTTTGGAAAATTTGCAGTGGGGGAGGAGAGTCTTCAAGGCAGTTTGATCTTTAATAAAATATTAAGAAAAATAGAAAAATAAAAGTATTTCGATGTAATCTCAGATAAATAAAAATTTGATTATTTGTAATATACTTTGGTGTTTTAAAGACTATTTCCATGAGCTTTTATTCCTAGCATTCTTGAAGGAGATTGTATATCATGCATACATTTAGCATACATTTGTGCATTTAATCTCATCCTCCAACCTCATGAGCCTCTAGTTACTTTCAGGTCCTAATAAAACCACTTTAGAAACAAAGTGATGGGTAAATTATTTAAACTGGATCCAGGTAGGATGCTACACTTGATTACTACCATTAATCTCTGGGTTTTTCACTCCATTTACTAGAAACAGTAATTTTTCCCATGATTACACAGCAATTAGTAACAAGTCTAAGTAGAAACCAAATTCCTTATTAGTTCTCCCATATTTGACTTTTTCTTTGTCTCTTAAGGAATGTCTTAAAGCAAAACACACTTTTATATGAGAGATTTGTGAGAAATGCAGAGCAGAAAAGGACACTGACAAGATTCATAAAATGATTACTAAGTTGTATTTTCATCTAGAATTTTCTTTATTTTACAATTCTTTTACAAAGCTTTTACGAAGCTTTCTCAGGATCTTTGTCTCATGATATGAAAGATTAGGAATCTATTATCACCTCAGCTCATTGCTCATGTCTCCAATCAGACTGGGAAAGGTGTTAAATTTTTCAACAACTCTTACTCCTAGCCTAAGAGAAGAAGGAGAAGATAGAGATAAAGGAGGAAGAAAATAGGAAAGGCAGCTAGGTAAAGACAGACAAATGAGTCTATAGTGGAAGTCCCTTCCTGATACACCTGCTTGTGAGAAAAATCTAGCAGCTTGTTTTATATAAGTCTTTTCCTTTATTCAAAATACTCAAAGTATTGCCTTTTGTAACCTGTTTTTAAACCTGAAAAAAATAAGAAACCAGAAGAAAACTATGCAGGGAAAATAGTGTTCTTAAAATAAATCTAGATATGTAAGAAATTTTCTGAAGACAATAAATGATCAAAAACATTGACACTATTTTTATACTAATGATGGAAATAGAATTTGAGAAACAACAAAAAAAATGATTTATGATGTATGGGATTTATAGCCACTCCCATATCATCAATGCTATATCCATGCTCCTAATAATCTATTATTCATCTAGTATCCCCTCATCTTGTCTGAATTTTACCATTGTCCTTTTTTCAGGGTTTCTTCATTGCATTTGGATTTTTTTGATTCTGCTTACCTCCCTTTGTCATCTCCAGCACGGTGAATGATAGTCAGTAAGCAACTGATAATACATTGATATTAATCAGATCTTCAGATTGATCTTCTACATTGCAAGGTTTGAAAATGACTGCCAACTTTCACAGTAAGAACTTTCAAATTTTGCTGAGCTCTGCATTCAGATTTTCAGATTATTTATACAAACACTCCGTAATTTAGAAACCCGTTTGTTGAACTTGCCAGAGAATAAAGATGGCCTATTTTCTTCAAGTATTTGATTATTCAAGTTGGAAGTGAAAAAAAAGAAAAACAATTAAGGAAGTACCTGATACAGGAGTTAAAATTTACTACTTAATCTTACCTTTATCTAGTCTTTCAAAGACAAAGAATCCACAACAGAAAAGTCTGGCCAAGTGTATATCCATTCTGTTCATCTGAGCATCTCTCAGCTATGATGTGGAAAACACAGAAGAAAAGAAAGAAAACATAATGAGAGAATTCATTTTGTCACTAAGGATTGTTTGAAGTTGCTCATTAATCTTTTAGGCTGTTTTGGCATGATAATATCCAACTCTAGAATATTAATATTCTGAAGCTAAAAAAATGTACAGCTCTTGCCTTGAAAGTTATCTCTGCAACTCAGCTCTGTGATAACCCTATTTGAGTCATATTTTAATTGACTGTGACTTTGAGCTTGACTATTCCATTACTTTGCAATGATTTTATTTTATATCACCTGGATTTTTCAAGGGACAGGTAGGAGAAAGATACAGTCTTGAAAAGTGTTTAAGTTTTAAACTAATAGGACAATTTTCCACAAGCAATCCCAAATGGGTTGGGATGAATGAATACCTTTCCATGAGTCCAAAAACGACTCATGAGAAGGTTATCTAAAATATCAATCCCATGTCCCCGTGAAACACAGGGCCAGTTCAACAAGAAATTTATTTCAGTGACTAATCTTGTGAAATGAAGATTTTTCAGTGCAACTATAAGAACCTTCTTTCAAATGAAGGTGACTGATATATTAAACTAATTTCCAGGGCAAAGAACAAAGAAGATTTAACCTAAATTTTCCTCCCTCCCTCCCTCCCTCCCTTCCTTTCTTCCCTCCTTTTCCCCCTTCCTTCCTTTCTTCTTTTTTCTTTCCTTTTGCCTGCTATACTGATTTTCTGTAACTGCTACTACAAATTGCCCAAGGCACTGGCTTAAAACAAGACAAATCTATTATTTTACAGTTCTGCCAGTTAGAAGTCCTAGCATTAAGATGTTGGCTGAGCTACATTTCTTTTGGATGCTTTAGAGAAGAATCTGCCTTGCCTTTTCCAGCATCTACAGGCTACCAGTATTCTTGGATTTGTGGCTGCATCACTCCAACTTCTTCTGTGTCCTTTTACGCATGCCACATAAACTTCTCTGACTGACTCTACTGCCTCCTTCCTATAGAGACCGTTGTCATTACACTGGGCCTTCCCAAGTAAGCCAGGATAATCATCTCCCCATCTTAAAATGCTTAACTTAATCACATTTGCAGAGTGCCTTTTGCCACGTAAAGTAACATATGAACAGGTTCCGGGAATTAAGAGGGAATTTTACCTGCATGCTTGTGATCACACAAAGATTAACCTTCAATTGACATTTGTTCTCTCATCTCAAACATTTCACACAAAAGCAGGTGACTTAAAGATATAAAAGTGCCTGTTAACACAATATACCAGTTGGGCTTAGGATAATAGAAAGAGGCAGAAGAATAAATTCCAAGCTTCTTTTCTTACTCCCTGGGTTCAAAGACTTCCTTTTTATTGATGAATTAGTGAGTGATTTCTTGCAAGTGCTAAGAATTCCTTGCAATTAGTATGAGAACCCTAATTCCGATCATCACTGTCACAACACAGAAAAGAAGTATCAATTGACACAGAAACACGGGGACAAAACACAAAGAAAAAACCCGAATGGAATAGTTAGGTGTAGCTAAAAGTCCTATTGATTTTTATATTCCCATGTATCAATTTAAACATAGGTTCAATCTTTCTTAATAAACTATATAAGTGATTTTTAAATGGAATCTTAAGCAAAAAACTCCCCTAGTAGCCAAATGAATTCAGCATATAATTGCCATCAAATGTTGAATTTGCAGAGTGGGTAAATCAAGTCAGAAGTAGCACTCTTAGAATGAGGCCTTAGCAAGATGCATTCCTGTCTGATATTTGCATAGACTAAAAATAATTTGTTTTAGTTTAGCATGTTTTTATCTTCAATCAGACTCAGGATTAAAGTCACCAACAGTTTCTCCTTTTTTAATATTAGATTTACAAAAAACCCACCAAATTTCCTTTTACGTCCTTACGTCCTGTTTATTTTTTACTATGGTACTATAGTACTTATTATGAGGGTATAATAGGCCACTGTTCACGTCATATTTTATCTTTAAAAATCTACCCAATAAATAACTAGTCAAAAATACACACTGCAGTTATACTGTAATTGCTATAGTTTTAAAAGTGAGGCTAATTAATTCTTTTCTGGAAATAGCCATACTAACATTTTACAATTCAATCAATTTATTTTTAACATATGTTTTCCTCAAAGCTTTCTAAAATAATACCTGGGAAACCTGAACATTAAAAACTTTCAAGAAAATGTAGAGGTGAGATGAATTTTTCAAGCTCAGAGTACATGCCTTATTTATGTGTGTAGTCCTAGTAGCTTCTAGAGTGTCTGTCACATTACAAATGCCTAAAAATATTCGTTGAGTTGACCTTTATTGTTGATGAAAAAGGGCATTTGCCAATACACACCTTAAGAGCCCATCTACTAAAATGGATCTTTTAAGTGGTTGAAAACAGAGAAGGAGACACTTAAATTTAAACCGGTGTTTCAATATTCTAGTAACTCAGTGAAATGAAATTCTGATTTATTTAATATACGTTCTATAACAGACTCTATTTTTAAGAGCTCAATGCTTTTTGTGCTTATTAAAATTGTGACACCTTTCAAAAGTAAGAATGTTAACCCCAGTGTGTTAGCCAACCACTAATTGTTAATATATATTCTGTCTATCTTAAGAGCCCTCCTCCCCAGCTTCCACTAAGTGGGTAAAATTCTATTCCACTTGGCAATGTTGCTGTACTCTGTTAATCACTTGTCATGTTTCACCCAAGAGATGTCAGTATTCCAGAAGCAAGCAATGTCATTCCTATAATATGTATATTGTAAATTGGTTGTCAAAGTTTTTAAAAATCCCTTAAGCCCCTTCCATTTTCAAGGTGGTTTCTAAATATAGCATTATTATAATAAGATACTTCAGAAGTTGCTATCAGCAGCAAGATATGTTATACTTGATTTGCGCTATTGACCCACTGCTTAGTGAAAGACACAGATGCCAAGTAAAGAACACTCGTCCTATTCAGTATAAAATGTAAGATGTTTCTTCTCAGCTATGAAGACATCAGGTCATACAATGAGGTGTTTCGTCTTTGCAGTAGTATTAGTTGAAGTGCCGACGTTCCCTGAACTACAATGTGCGTTCCTAATTAAAACTGTCACTTTCTCAAATGTGTTCAAGGGACTGGCTTTCACCCCTTAAGATGTTTTGTTTCTAAATCCTACTTGCTTTTTGTTTCAATTCAGTTATGCTGTTTCTGTTTAGTTCTTCTTGTGTAAGCACAATGCTATCTACTATTAAAATTCATAGTGAATATGTAACATCTGCAAAACCATTGATGAAAATTTTCAACCCTAGACACTTGACACCAAGGTGTTGATTCGGATAACTACATGAAGAGAAAAGAAATGTAATTGAATGCTTTATGAGACTAAGGAAAAATGGGGGAATCCTGAGTTTGTTGTTGTCGTGTTGTGTTAAAATGGTATAACTTTAATAAAAGAAAAGGAAGGGCAATGAAAGCGTAAAAATTATCTATTGCAGATAACATTTTCAGTTCCCTTTTATAACATTTTCAGATAATACATTTTTAAAAACTCACTGCTACATGTGTTTGGTTCTTTTAAAGGGTTGTATAGTTCATTTTATAGTAATAAATACATGCTATTTAAAAATCAATGCATTTTCAGTTCTGTTTCTTCATTGATTGAAAAGAAAAACAGCATGCATCCATTGGCCATAGACATAACAATAAGCTATAGTAATTGAAAACAGATAAATTATTATTTGGCATAGCTGCCAGTGTTGCCAGACAATTCTTCCTGAGGCTCTCACATTCCTGTGAGAGAAGCACAGGCTACACATGTTCTGTACTATCTTTCCAAAGACATTGGGTAGCAAACTGCTTTGGGAAGACAGAGACTGTGCTTCTTTCTGGAGCAAAAGCCAGGTATGTTTACTGCCCATTGACAAGATTCAGGTTTATGAAGCTCCCAAATCCTCTTCCATAATGAAAACCATTGCATGTGCCCCTGCCCCCTTAGGATTACCCTGAGGGGTTTATGGCTCAGAGGACAAGCCTCAAAATACTGGCACATTGGTTATTGTTATTGTAAATAACACATTATCTGTCTCTGACCATGAAGTTTTCTATTTTCTTCGGCATTTATGAAATGACGTCAAGCTAACACATTAACTTGCACATAGGGCAAAATTTCAGACCCATCACATATTTCTTTAGCCACTGACAAAATGGTGATAGAAATTACTGTGTTTCTAGTATTCCTCCGGATTTTAATCTGTTCATACTCTTTCCCTCAGGCATATACATTTTTTTTGCTCTTCCAAGTTCTGAAATAAGTACTAGCATGCCCTACCTTAAACCCTAGCTTTTAAATTATTCTTCTTAAATTTTTAGCATCTGCAAGGAAGTTTCTTCAACACAACTGACCACTCATTTCCTTGAATTCTCTCTCTTGGCTGATCATGTGTTCTCTATCACCTCCACCACTTGTCACCATAGTCACACACTGTAAAATATCATTAGCAACAAGTTTCCGTAATTTTAATTTCATGAATCTTTTTGTTTTATCACAAACTTCTTTGGAAAGAGTTGCTCAGTTAACTCTTTCCAATATCCCAATTCCATCAATGCCTGAACTCAGTTGGAATCTATAATCCATGAAACCAACATCATCATTTTTTTCTAAAACATTCGTCTATCTCATGGCTTCTCTTTCTTACGGCTTGAGTTTAAGTTAATTGCCTAATACCTATAACTTCTCTCTACATACCCTGAACCCTTTGTCCCATCTCAATGTCTTTTTTTAAATGATATGATCAGAGTTGTTTAAAATAAGATTAGCAGACAGAGAGTCTTAGTCCCTTTGTGTTCTGGAGATTTGAGCCCGTTAGCAAAACCCAGGTGTCTCCCTTTATTGTGCCTATTGCATGGACTGTTTCCATGATGCTGCATCGCCTTTTGTTACTTTTAGAGTGGCCATTGCTCACTGTCTTTTCGGGACATCATCAAGGAGACTTTCGCATGCACCTTCTAATCCTCCAGTGGTACCAGAGTTAATTGTCTCTCATCTGTGCTATCCTACCAGGCATTTCTTTACTTTTAAACACTAGGCTATTGTATATCATTGTAAATGTAACTAGGTTACAAAATATTAAGTTCTCTTTTTCACAACTGTTGGCTTATTGGAATCAGCTACCTTATTTTAAGTTCCTAGAGAGAAAGAAATTCATCTTTTTTTTAGTATTTATACATGTAACCTAACAGAAGGGAAACAATTTGAAGGGTATGGCTTTTAGAGACAAGGGGTTTGCATTACAACAGTGGGAATCTTTGCATAATTAATTTCAGTCTCCATATCTGTGAATGAGGAATGAGGAATGCATTTTTCTTGGAGAAATATTGCCTAACTAGAATAGTTAGGATAACATACATGAGGCAGTACACATTAACCAAATTATAAAAATCCTGGTACATAGTGACTACAATATAAACTTTCAATGAATATGATGATAACAAATTTGTTGAGCCCTCCCAAATATTTAAGCCAGAGTAGTATATGTGGTTCTGATTATATTATTCGAAAAATGAATATTTGAGTAGCACACTCATCTCACTCAGTTTCAAAACTGTAAAGAGAAAAGGATATACCCTATCTATCACACTTTCACCAGAAATGTTCATCACAGGTTATATTTACTGAATTATAATTGTGATTGTTAGAAAATATTAATATTATGGATATTTTGCTCAAAAATTACAACATTGTGTGAGCAATCAAAACTGGATTTCTCTATTTTTGTTTCAGAGAAAAAAAATCATTAATAATCCCAAAAATCAATTTAACACTAATTGTTCAATGTCATTTATTTTCAACAATTTATATTGGGTTTATCAGATGCTTGTAAAATGTTGTTTGGTCAGAATAATGATTATTTATAAAGTAAGTCTGTTTTGCACAAAAAAATTAACTAAAATTCATCTCTCCGTAGGGTATTCAGAAAAGTGTCAAACCATTTCATGATAATTTAATTTAAAGCTTAAGCTCTGGGAAAAGAGGGGAAAAAATTCAGATGTTCTAATGATCTGAAACTACTTTAAATTGAGAGCTGGTAACAAAAAAAAAAAAAAAAAAAAAATGCCAGCACAGAAAGGTCACCACTAGGGTTAAAAAATTCCATTCTTCATGAATATTAAAACTCTTAATCATTAACTTGAATTGTAGCTGACCTAATACAAAATACTAACTCAAAATGCCCTATATTGTATGTTTAGTCAAATGAATTTTTATCCCTTTAAAATTATGGAAATTAAGAAGAATTTTGTTAGTTTCTCAGCACTTGTCAGTATACCCAGTGGTTTATGACTGTGACAGTGTCTCCACATTCTTACTGCTTTAGTACTAAAAATTCACATTTTGTACCTCCATGAAAAATAATCCATGATTAACCTTTATTCTCAGAAAAAAAATCTATCCATAAGAACACATTTTATCTAGAAATGAAAACACCTAAATTATAGACTTCTTTTTTTGTTGTTTTGCAATAAGTTACACCGACTGTAGTAGATATCTTCCATTAATAAGGGATAAATTTTCTGCAAAACAATAATAAAAGCACATTTGAAGGATAAAATGCATATCAATCTGATAATAATTTTCATTTACAATAGAAAAATTAAAATGCCTCAGAGGTACTGGCTATTAAAAAAATTCAAAAGAAACATATCTTGAAGGAAGTTGCAATATATGATATTTCTGAATATGGTCTTCCCTGAATACTTACTTTATTATTATTTACTAATATACATTTATGTATTTTAGCTAATCACATTGTAAATGCTTCTGTAATTTTTAAAAGTATGTATTTTTGCCAATAATTTCATAGAAAATTTGGCACCATTAGAGATGCTATTAGAGTAATTAGGGAATAAAAATCACTAGAGTTATCATGCAAATCTGTTTGGCTTTATTTTTAAAAGTATGAAATGCAAATGGCTAATACAGTTCATTATAGATACCTTTGAGGTGTTTAAGTTGAATTAGCATTAGACAGTCGCTCACATATATATTGTTGGAAATATTTTTCTTGATGTAATAAATATGAAATACCGTTATACCTATGGCAAAGAAAAGAAAGAATAAAGAAATTTGGCCTCTAGTTTCCATGAGTTATCCTAGTTTCTTTGGATGTGCTATTTTATTTTAATATTTTACTAGCATTTGAGCATTATCAGAAAGATGCCATTAGGGTGATTGTTTCCTAAAATATAAAGCTATAATGATATCCCAAATTTACAATAATTATATTTTTTTCATTGGCTTGAGATATTCATGATTGAGAAGTACCAAATCTCTAATGGTGTATTATTTTTATATTTATAACAGCCCTTTACATTTTTCACAGCCCTGATAATTCTAAGACATCCTTAGCAGTTTTACAGCTTTTTTGTTTTTTGCTATATTATAGACATATAAGAAACCTCACATATTTAACTTGTAGTATTTGACAAAATTTTGCATATGTGTGTCATCATCCTAATCAAAATATTGGATATATCCTTTACCCCAAAAGTTTCCTCATGCCCGCTGCTCTCCAACCCCATCCCTACACAACTACTGAATTGCTTTGTGTCTTTATAAATTAGATGACATTTTCTAGAATTTTATAAAAATTGAAAGGTAAAATGTACCTTTAAAACTCTGACTTCTTTCACACAGTGTAATTATTTTTCTATTTGTTCATGTATTTTGCATGTAGAAATGAGTCACTGATTTTTATTGCTGATTAATAATTAATTGTATGGCTATAGCACAGACTAGTTACCTATTCACCTGATGATGGACATTTGGGTTGTTACCCAGTTTGATGGTACTGCAAGTTTTTTTTTTTTTTTTTTTTTTTTTGAGGCGGAGTCTCGCTCTGTCGCCCGGACTGGAGTGCAGTGGCCAGATCTCAGCTCACTGCAAGCTCTGCCTCCCGGGTTTACGCCATTCTCCTGCCTCAGCCTCCCGAGTAGCTGGGACTACAGGCGCCCGCCACCTCGCCCGGCTAGTTTTTGTATTTTTAGTAGAGACGGGGTTTCACCGTGTTAGCCAGGATGGTCTCGAACTCCTGACCTCGTGATCCGCCCGTCTCGGCCTCCCAAAGTGCTGGGATTACAGGCTTGAGCCACCGCGCCAGGCCGGTACTGCAAGTTAACATTGCAATTTTGTAAACCATCGTGTTCCAGTCGTTATATGGAAATGAACTTGCATTTCTTATGGCGTTTTTTCTGTCCCGCTCCAATTTCTGAATTTGCTTTTTTCTTGAAGAAATATTGCCTAGGTAAATTAGTTTGTAAAAATCAATATCAATATTTAAAATTAATTGTGCTTCTATATGATAGCAATGAAAATCAGAAAATATATTTTTACATAACACAATTTACAGTAAAATTATTTGGGTTAAATCTGACAAAAGGTGTGCAAGATCAGTACACTAGCAACTGCAAAATATTGTTGAGAGATTAAAGAAAGTAAGTAAATGGATAGTTAGACTGTATTATGGATCGAAGATTCAATATTGCTAATGTACTCTTAAATTGAACAATAGATTCAACAAAATTCCAATCAAAATGTCAGCAGGTTTTTTTTTTTTTTTTTTTGGTAGAAATTGACAAAAAAAAACAAAAACAAAAACAAACAAAAAAACACCTTAAAAAAGAGCCTTACAACTTACATGGACAACTTATGTTGCCTAATTTCATGATTTTATTATAAAGCTACAGAAATTAAGACAGTGTAGAGTTGATGTCAAGACTGACAACTCAATCCATAGAAAGGAATAAAAAGTCCAGAAACAAATACATGGTCAACCAATTTTTCATAAAGGCAAAACATGAATTCAGTGGAAAAAGGAAAGTTATTTCAATAAATGGTGTCAGAACAAAAAGTAAACTTCAACTGATACCTTGAACCACAAACAAGAAATAAGTAAAGATGGATTATAGATTTAAATGTAAAACTTAAAATTCTAAAACTTCTACGAGAAAGTAGTGGAAAAAATGTCATTACCCGCATAAGTTTTAAGGTTTTTTTTAGTTATTTTTGTTTGTCAATTTCTATCCAAAAAAAATCCTTCTCACATTTTGATTGGAATTATGTTGAATCTATTGTTCAGTTTAAGAGTACCTTAGCAATATTGAATTTTTGATCCATACTACAGTGTATCTACCCACTTATTTACCTTATTTAATTTCTTTCACTTTAGCAGGGCAATAAGGTTTTAGATAGGAAGCCAAAAGCATGATTTATAGAAATAAATTTAAGTTAAAAGAATTGAATATTTTAAATTCAGAATGTTAATCAGTTTAACTTAAAATCATCTAGAGATAGAGTGAGTAGAAGGAAGGAAGAGAAAATAGAAGCATGAAGGAGGGAAAGAAAAAAGATTTAGATATTGTAGTATTTTTTAAGCTTAGAGTCTATAAATAAATTGTACATTATACCTAAATACAAATAAAATTAACACAAATGAAATAATAATAAAATTGTTTCATTGGCAAAATCTCATCATATTAAGGGTAAAATTATAAAAAGATTATGCTATTCTTAATTGTTGTGGAAATTCATTAACTCGGTGTATCGTCAATAAAGTTTACAGCTATATTTTTCTAAAGTTTAATTTTTTTTTTTTCACCAGACAGTGTCTCTCTGTCACCCAGGCTAAAGTGCAGTAGCATGATCTTGGCTCACTGCAGCCTCAACTTCTGGTTTCAAGCAAGCTTTCTGCCTCAGCCTTCTGAGTATCTACGACCACAGGCATGGCCACCACACCTTGCTAATTATTTCTACTTTTATTTTTCTAGAGACGGGGTTTCACTATGTTGCACAGGCTGGTCTTGAACGCCAGAATCAAGCTATCCTCTTGCCTCAGCCTCCCAAAATGCCGGGAATACTTATATGACTCACTGTGCCCAGCCCTCAACCTAAAAGTCCATTATATTCACATGTAATGAAACATCATAAACGGCACATATTTTAATTATATAATTTATTAAATTTGGACATATAATACACCTATGAAATAACCACCAGTCACAATTTTAAAAATAACTTCATCGCTCCTCATACCATTCTTTAATCACCTTCCTCCCCTCAAACCTACCCTCAGGCAACACTATTTCATTTTCTGACATTATGGTTTACTTTGAATTAAATAAATTATGTTGGCTGGGCGTGGTGGCTCACGCCTGTAATCCCAGCACTTTGGGAGGCTGAGGCAGGTCGATAACCTGAGGTCAGGAGTTTGAGACCGGCCTGGTCAACATGTTGAAACCATCTCTACTAAAAAAACATAGAGAAAATTAGCCGAACATGATGACATACACCTGTAATTCCAGCTACTCAAGAGGCTGGGGCAGGAGAATTGCTTGAACTCCGGAGGTGGAGGCTGCAGTGAGCTGAGATAGTGCCACTGCACTACAGCCTGGATGACAGAGCAAGACTCATCTCAAAAAACAAACAAACACACATATTTTGATGGAAACATGTAGCATGTATACTTTTCTGGACTCAATTTCTTCATTCAGAATAGTAATATTGAGTTCACCTGATGTGATTGTTATATACCAATATTAACATCCTTTGTACTGTTAAGTAGTGTTTGATTATATGATATGACATAATCTGTTTATCTGTTTATCTGTTGACGACAATTTGGGTTATTTTCAGGTTTCAATTATTACCATTTTTATATGGACTTTTTGTTTTATTCTGGAATATATATATATATACACACACATACACACACACACACATAAATATATGCGTAGAATGGCTGGTTAGTATGAAAGATCTTTTTTTTTTTAATGCTGTAAATCAGTTTTCTAAAGCAGCTGTGCCATTTTGCAATTCCGTCACTACTGTATGACAGTTCCAGTTGGTTTCTACTCTCACTAACAGTTGGTATGAGCAGCTATCTGTTAGCAAATCCAATGGGTATGTCTTATTACATGACACATTATAATTTTAATGAGATATCTCATTGTTTTAACTTGCATTTCTCTGAGTGGTGATAGTGGGCATCATTTTATGTGTTTATTCGCTATGAATATATCCTATGAAGTGTCTGTTCAAATTGCTTCTCCATTTGTTAATTGGGTTGTTAGTTTTATTTTTGAGATGTAAGTTTTTTATACATTCATATTACATGTCCTTTAATTTATGTGTAGTGAATATTTTCTTCAAGTGTGTTGCAGTCTTTCTGTCTTCTTAGTAGTGGCTTGAAAAGCAAAGTTTGAAAATTGGAATGATGCCCAGGTTATCAATTTTTCTTTCCTTGTTTTGACCAAAATACAACATGCTGTGACTTTGACCAAAGTCACAAAATTTTTCTCCTATGTTATCTTCTGGAATTTTTACAATTCTAGGTTTTACATTTAGGTCTATTATCCATTTTGATTTAACGTTGTATGCTGTGAAGTAAGGATGGATGTTCATTTTGTTCCTGCATAGCTATCAAGTTCATTCTCCATCATTCGTTTTAAAGATTTTTCTTTCCCAAATTAATTGCCTTTAACAAAAATTAATATACCATACATGTTTGAGTCTATCTACATTTCTATCTAAATACACATATAAAACCTAAAATCAGATAGGATAAGGCCCACAAATTTGTTCCTCTTTGTAAAAACTGCATTAGTATTAAAGACATGTTGCATTCTTACATAATTGTTAGAATCAGCTTTTCAATTTCTAGAAAACAAGTACTGCTGTAATTTTAACTGAGATTGCACCAAATCTATAGATCATTTTGGCCAAATTTTTCATCTTGACAATACTAGGTCTTCCAATCCATGTGTATGGAACATCTCCCCATTTGTTTAGGTCATTAGTTTCTCTCTGCAATTCTTCACAGTTACCAGGGTGAAAATTTTGGGCATGTTTTGTTAGGTTTATTCCCGAGTGTTTAAGCTGTTTGGGAACTACTACTGTAAGCAGATTTTTAAAATTGTGTTTTTAATTGTTTACTAAAAATTGTTTCATAGAATGTCTAGGATTTCCCACATAAACAGTCACATTTGCCTGAAGACAGAGATACTTTTAGGCTTTCCTATATGAACTTTATTCCTTATATATGAAACTAGGCAATCCTGAGCCAGCATTGTTTCTTGGTTCCCAATGTCATGGGAATAATTAAATCTTTTCACCATCAAATATATTGTTAGCCTTAGATTTTTTTTTTCTTGCATGTACACTATCAACTTGAGGAAATTTGCTACCATTTGTAGTTTGCTGAGAGTTTTCACTATAGACGTGTATTGACATTTTAAAATACGTTTGTTCCACCTCTTGAAATTCTTTTATTTTTCTCTTTTATTCTATCAGTATGGGAAATGACATTAATACCAAACATACATTCCCAGGATAAAATACACTTGGTAATTATGAATTTTACTGTGGAATTTAGCTTCCTAATATCTTACTAAGGTTATTTGCAGCTGTATTCATGATGAATATCAACTTACAATTTCCTCTTTTGTAATTTTTTAGTCATGTTTTGTATCCTGGGTTATGCTGGCATCATAACTCTACCTAACCAAATTAGACAGCGAATCTACCCCCTCTATTTTCTAAAAGATCTCTGTCAGATTAATGTTATTTCTCTATGATGTTTGATTAGAATTCATCAAAGCAACCACCTAGGTCTGACCTTTCTTTCGGAGAAGGGTTTTGGTAACAAAGTAAATATCTTTGTTAGCAGTAGGGCTATACAGATTTAGTGTTTATTCTTGTATCGACTTTGGTAAGTTATTTTTCAAGAAATTTATTTACATCATTGAAGTCATCAAATTTGTTGGCATAAACTTGCCCATACTCTCTTTTCATTATTCGGTCAATGTCTGTAGGATCCATCAGTGAAATCTTTTTCTCATCCACGTATTAGTGATTTATGTTCTTTCTCTTTGTGTTGTGTTCAGTATAGCTACAAGTTTGTTAGTTACATTGACTTTTTCACAAAATCAACTGTTAGTTCTTCTCTGTATTTATTTCATTTTATTTATTTCTACCCCTAATAGTGTTTCCCTTGTCTTAGCATTGGGTTTTTTTAATCTACTTTTTTTCTATTTTTTTAAATTAATAAACTTAGTTCATTGACTTTGCATATGTTTTTTTAACATAAGCATTTAAATATACATCTTTCTCTCTAAGAAATGTTATAGCTGCACCCTCAAACGTTTATATGTTGTATTTTCATTACCATTCAATTCAAAATTAATCACCCTTGTCAGGAATTATTTAGAAGTGTGATATTTAATATTAACATATTGTAATTTTCATAAATATTGTATTATTTATTTATTAATTATGTTATGGTCAGAAAATATACTCTGAAATACTTTAACCACTAAGTGTTTATTGAGGATTGTTTTTTGGACCAGGAAATGCTCTATTTTGGTGAATAGCCTGTACACTTGAAACAAAAGTAAATTATTTCTTTTTGCAGTCATTTGAAGTAGTTTTCTATAAATATCAGCTGGGCAAAGTATTTGATACTGTTGTTCAGCTCTTCCAGCATATTACATTTTTACTAGTTTATCTGACACATTTGGAGAGAAGAATGTCAAATGTACTAAAATTATGGGTTTATATATATATTCCCTTTTTAATTCTATAATTTTTTGTTTTACGTATTTTGAGACTTCATTATTAGATTTATTCAGCTATATGTGTTATATCTTGCTCATGTACTGTTTCTTTTATAAATATGATTCTTTTTCAGTCTGTTGAAATCCTTTGTCTTGAAGTCTCTTTTATTGGACACTAAAATCTTTACTCCAACCTAATTATATTTGTAGTTTTTATAATAAATATTTTTCTATCCATTTACTTCAATGTATCTGTTCTTCAAGTTTAAAGCGAATACCTTCCTAATAACATATAGAATAGTCTTGAATTTTTATCCATTCTGTCAAGGTCTGCCTTTTAATTGGGGAATCTGGATCATTAACACTTAATGTAATTATTAATATGATTAGATTTAGTGTGTGTGTGTGTATATATATATAATATAT
>NW_012114633.1:1027931-1031724 GCF_000951035.1 Colobus angolensis palliatus
TATTTTTTTTTTTCTGTAGCATTTCTTATGCCAAGTCAACTTCAGGAAAAATCCCCTAACCTCCCAACCAGGTTTCACTGCTGCCTAACCTCCTTGAACTATGACTTCTTCTTTCACTAAGGAAAAATAATGTTTCTTTCTCCTTTAAGTTAGTTACTTTCATTCTTTTCAGTATTTCTTGGCAAATGTTTTGTACCTCTTCATTATTCTAAGAGCCATATAAACGCTTTCCAGTTTGTATATGCTACCTTTAAAGTGAAGTCCTCAAAATTCAGTGTAATTCAATGAATTTAATGTAATTCAACTCAGAGCATTATAGTATTTCATGACTCTCAATATTATGTTAAAATAGACTACATAACTATTCATTTTTGTTGGGGTCACATCATGCTGTTTACTCACATTTAGCTTCTGGAACACTAAAACCTATAGTGGCTAACAAGTAACATGGTATCTAATGTAGATTAGATATGGTATCTAATGTATCTAATGTAGATACCATATTACTTGTTATAGGTAAATTACTTGTTATAGGTAACTTGTTAAATTCCAAATTCCAAAATTTGGGTTATAAAATGTGTAATCTTTCCACTGTGTTATTGATGGCAGTGGTGGGCTATCTGGAGCAGAGGGAAGCCTGGGAGGTGGCATCAGGGGCAGCTGCAGGAGCAGCAATGACACTGATGGGTCGCCGATGCCCTGCGTCCCTGAGGCGGCCAACTGTGCCACCCCAACACTTCCGTGGTTGGGTGGGACCTGCCCCCAGGCCCAGAGCCTCCGCAGCTGGAGACCTTGGCCCCACTTCACTACTCCAGGAGGAGGAGGCCTAGCTGGGTCTGTGCTTCAGGCACCGGGGTGGGAAGTGAGAGCAGCATAGAGCTACATAGAGGAGTTACCCTCTCTGCTGGTAGCTGAACACTTGTCGGGAAGAACAGCTGTAGGGAGGAGTTACCCTCTCTTTTGAGAATTGAACACTTGTTGGGACGACCTGCCTAAAGGGGAGCTACCGTCTCTGCTAGGAGCTAAACATTCATCGGGATACCCTGGCTACGGAGAAGAGCTGGCCACTGTGTGTCTTCTCTAAGCTGTCCCATTGCTCAAAAAAGCTCCCTTCATCTTGCTCAGCCTTCACTTGTCTACATATCTCAATCTCCCTTGTCGCAGAACAAGCACTTGGGACCCACTGAACCGCGAGGCTAACATGCCTCTTGTTGACCACCTTGGAGGAGAAGAGGAGAGAAGAGGAGGCCCTTTGGGGCGCCCAGACCAGGGAGATCCCTGAGGCAGGGCTGTGACTCCCTCTTTGGGGCCCTGTGGTTCTTGGCATCTCCAAGCATCCGGGCACCACTGCATTCCTCGGTGCCAGCCAGGGAAGCTGCTTGTGATGCGCCAGATCCAGCCGCAGCTTTGCAGAGAGCCAGCAACCATGCCAGCACCTGGGGCTGTCCACCCTGGGGCAGCAGCCGGCATTTTTGACTGCGCAGTAGCCGGACCCCAAGCTTGCTGGCACACCTCTGGCCTCTCCGCACCTGTTTCGCAGTCTCCCTTGGAGGCACGGGATCCAGGCTGCTAGTGTGAGCTGAGCAAAGACTGCAGGCTGAGTGCATGGAACAAGCCTAGCTCACCTAAGCAAAACTGGGGCAAGGCGCCACCAGCCACAAGTGTCCAAGAAAAGCAACACCCCAAAGATTCCATAACATTATCATTCGTTTGGAGATTTTATTTGTATAATTTTATATGCCAAGCCATTTTCTACATCTCTGATCATGATGTCTAAGACCCAGCAGCAAAAAAGCAAAAATATCAAAACATTCTCATTACCAGCACATTCTCTGGCAATGTTAGCCTTTATGTCATTGAACCTACCTGCAAGAAGTATGAGGTGATGTGTGTTATTACATGCAATGACTTCCCAGCAGGTGTCATTTTAAGCATTAGATCATATCTGAGACTGAGGAAGTAACTTTTCCAATTTGCGATTGCCAACAATCTCCCGACACATCTTACCCAATTTAAAAAACGCTCTCTAAAGTTTCTAGATGTTCACAAAACCTTTCTTTATGATTGTATTCTGTAATATCTATCTTATAATCCATGCTATGTTCTCTGAGTCATTATTTAACAAATAAAAATACTTTTTTCATTTCAATCTTCCATAGTCGTTCCTGCCTTCCACTTTCTGCAAAAATTATCATCACTATTTTTTAGGTACTTAGGGTATGAAGTTATTAATTATTTAGAGATGCATATATTTTGTATGTAATACCTTTTTGCTTTGAAATTAGTTATGTTTCAGTGACTAAATACGCCCCCCAAACAAATCTCATATTTGATTCTTTAGTCTATTTTCTTCTGGAAGCAAGAAGAAATAGAACTCAGGAATATATGAGACTGTCTCAAAAAAACATTCAAGCAGTAACATTGATTTGCACCCAAATTTAAAATTATAGTTAATGCAGTGAAAGAGAGTGGAAACAAAGTTATCAAACCAGAAACCAAGTCTTATTGATAGTTGTTTTTTTGGTATGTTGTTTTATGTTTTATCAGTATAGCTTTACTCATAATGGGGATTACAGTAGTATTCATAATTAAATGGTTTTTCCTTTATATATTTGAGAAAATAATTTCCAACTTAGTCCAAAATGTTTATATATTCATAAAGGTGATTGAAATAAAGAGATTATTCAAATTATAGCAGGAAAAGGACTGTGCAGTGATTCTTCTCTATTTGCAGCAATGTGGTAATGATATTAATGAAATAATACAATAAATTGCAAAGTTATAGCATGATGATCTGCCAGGGAATGGTGTAGAACTAAAATGAATTCCAAACAGACTCATTGTGTAAAAAATGGATATTGTTTTATTATTGTATAATGATCTTCATTATAACTTTTAGTTGTAAAGTATTAACAGGTAATGTTTTCTATTACTTTATGATATTTGATACATAAATTTACTTTTCTTTCTTGATAGACAGATTTACTCATTTTCTAGGATCCATAAAGCAAAGAAAATCTCCCCTTAAAAAATAAAAAGAATAAACAGATAAAACGAAACCCTCTGGTCATGTTACTCAGATGCTTCCTTTCAGGAATTTATCTAGTCATACATAATGGTATTTATTCAAATATTTTAGCTCTATAAGCAAACACTATGTAAATGCAAATACTGCTATAGTTGTCATTTTTCTCAGAACTCTAGGCACAGTCTCCTTAGAAACATAATTAAAATTTGCATACTCTTATTAAATGAAACTATTTGAAGGAAGTCATTTGGTGGCTCTCAAAATAGAACTTTGTTTTCAGAAATAGTTTATGAATGTCATTCAACGCATCCCCAAGGCTTCAAAAAGAAAATGTCAAGGAACCTCCTTCAGGATATCTTCCTAAATTTCCCATGTGTCATCTTGGTTTTGCAAAGCATGTTTTAAAATGAAGAACATGACTATATTCACAATTGGAAATCAACAAAAGGACCTAGGGGGATCTGTTGTTGTAGTTGGATAAATTGTGTGTGTGCTTGTGTTTGCAATGCATATGTTTGTGTGCAAACATGTATTGGCCAAAGGGGCTACTTGTGAGCTGAAGACAACTGAAAGCAAGATCAGTGACCTTACATTGTTACCTTTCTACACACTCAGGGCCAATTACAATATTACAAATTACAAAATCTATTAAAAATTGACACCTGACTTGAAAGTCAGCAAAAGAAAGAAGGAAGGAGAAGGAAGGAAGGAAGGAAGGAAAGAAGGAAGGAAGGAAGGAAGGAAGGAAGGAAGGAAGGAAGGAAG